>NW_026879491.1:0-274778 GCF_032173495.1 Musca vetustissima
AAATTGGACTCCATTTGGATAACATGTTAGTTTCGTTTTGATGGGATATACGTCAAACTTCTTATCGGGTGTGCCGCGATTAGTCAGTGGATTAACTAATAAAAGTTATCCGTCTAACCACTACTTGTTGTTTTCTTCAAATTTGTGGCTGCTTCTACGATCGAATTTCCATTTCTCAGCCAATTTTGCTACAAATTTTCTATTTTTTTATTATTAGATGAAATTTATTAGCATCGCACATGTTAATATTAATAATATTATTAAATATATTTGAGTTTCAATGACAGAAAATTTTTTAGTAGACATAGGCTCGTTGCGCCATAGTAAATAAACTTCTCGTCTGAGCATCGACATTTTTCCTAAAAAATGCAATATCATGTAAAGTTGCAGGTGGCTGCAGATCATTTGGACATTTTACAATCACAAGACGACATAGTAATTTAAAAAAACACATTCTAGCGCGAATACACACGAATATCAGAAGTTCCGGTCTACGGAAGTCTTACTTTGGATTTTTTCAAGCAGATGAGTGGTATAGTACACTTGAACTATATTTTTTCTACAACACTTAAGCACAGGTCACAAACAAAATTTTTTTTAGTTAATACATACCTCTAACAATAAATAAATCAACTTTGCATTCACTTAATTGAGACAAATGCAACTTTAGAGAAAATTTGGCAATGCAAAGAAAACACGTGTTGAAGCTTAGTTATGCATTGGCTGAAACATATGTTGTGTTTGACAGCTCACAGCTGTTCAACTAGATCATATCAATCAGAATAGAATCGATACATTAGATCAGTGGGATAGTAGTAATCGATAGAGATACAATTTTGGCGCAATTAAACACTTTGAAAATTGAATTAAACGACGCTAGATCGTCCATTTCGCCCACAGTGCATAGGTCTCGTCAAGTTTAGGATAAGAAAACACTGAAACATATGCAGCATTTCAACAAATCTGTAGGTTAGGTATGAGGTTAATGCAGTAACACTCACGTGCCTGAAACAAATGACAAAGAAGCTGAGTGCGACTAGGAGAAATAACCAAACTCGGTTCTTAGTTACGGAAAAACTCACAAGTGGGTGAACCGGAAAAAACAACACGCTGAAAAAAGAAAACATATTTAAGTGTTCATATATGCCAGACACACAATCACAAAGTCATTTAGTGAAGGTGGTACGACAATCACGTCGTGCTAGAACATTTATACGATCATGGGTCAGTGAATTGTGAAAAGTTTAACCAGGTGGACAGATATTAAAATTGTTCTATAAAAACATCTGCTATCAGATGAGAATAAAATTAGCTTAAAACACATGTCCAAAATCCTATTCCTAAACCTTGACCGACATAGACCATATTCGATCTCAATTCATTTACAAACTTACTTCGCAGAGTTACATATGGAACGTCAAACTTCATAAAACCTCCATACTATAATGAAGGGTATACACATCACATTCCCTTCTATAAAAAAAATTTGACAATTACTTTTAAAAATCAATTTTTACGAGTTCCAAAAATTTTAAACATTTACAAGAAACTCATTTCACAAACCTTCGACTGTACAAAACCATGAAATAAAACGAAAAAACAAAATTTTTTTGTCGTAAAGGTAAACGTGAGCATGTTTATGTTCCATTTCATGTCCGGATATAACTTTTGGCTAAAGCACGTTTTACCAGACGATATGCTACCAAACGACTAACGACCCAAACGCGACATATTCTTAAATTTTATTGCTTTTACATATGACAGCTGATTGCAACTGGAAGTTAGTAAATATCTGTAGACACACACACACATACACCTACATGCCATGGTATATAGAGTACATATACTCACACCCCCAACAATCATGAGAAACACATACATATACCCTCTAAGGTGTTCCTATTCATGTGGTTACCGTATAGGTCACAGATGTGGTTTGCAATAGGAAGGAAGTAAAAAAAAAAAACTAAAATGTTTATAAAATTGCTTTGGTGATATTTTTTCTTCTTCTATTTCTGTGTTTTGTTGAAGACGTTGTTGGCGGAATTTTTATAACTTTATAATTTATTGCTAACCCCAGAAATAGTGTTAGTGTGTGAATTTTTCATTTATTACTTTTTTCTCCTGAAGTTGTGGGTTGTCGTGGTCGTATTTTATTTTTACTCTCTGTAAATTTCAAAGTAAGAATGAAAGAAAGTGTCAAATGTAAGTCAAATTCATGCATACACAATGAGAGTAAAAAAATCTTTGGCAAAGTTTCAACATTCAACTGATGTGAATTTTAAGTGAAATTTCATTGCTGTGACATTGGTTTAATCGATTTTGGTGTATAAGACAAGTATTTACATCAAATTCGGTTTGTGTGGAGAAAATTACTCTTGGGAACATGAAAAAAATCATTCAAATTTGTTTAAGAATTATTAAATATGAAAATAAACATATACGAGGTATATTTAAAAAATTAACTATTTATTTATGAATAACTATCAGGCCCCCTTTAAAATAATTTCACTCAGATATAATATACTTATGCCAGCGTGAAACTTTATCTTTTGCCAACAGCTCCTCAGTCGTAGAAAATCACTTTCTTTTAATGAATGTCTTGGGTTTTGAGAAGAGGAAAAAGTCAGCAGGGGTCATGTCCGATCAACACAGACGTGGAGATCATGCCTCTAATGATTTTGTTAGTTCGGTCGTTAATGATTCGTCTCCAGTTATGACCTTTTTGAAATAATCTGGATGATCTTTGACGATATTAAAGAAGATTTTTTTTGGCTCAAAATTTACATCTTTTGGAACAATCTTCGCTGCACATATTTTCCACAAAAAATATTTGACATAAATCGAATGATATGCAAATATCATAAGCATCCTCCCGATAGGGATTCAACGATTATTCAAAAGCACTATTTTCCTGATTCAATATTTGATTTGTTCTCAACGAGCTCAGGCGATTAGGATGAAATTTGTTATTGAAATTTTCTAGGTCTTGCTTAGACCGGCTGTTCGTCTCACAGTAGACTCGAAAATCGCCATAGTCAACCCTTTCAATGTCCTTGCGCATTTTATTTAATTTTTTAAACTTTCTTTAGGCTTTTTTATACCCTCCACCAAGGTGGACGTATATTAAGTTTGTCATTCCGTTTGCAATACCTTGAAATATTCACTGGATATATTATGCGTGTCCGTCTGTCTGTCCGTCACAGACATTGTTAGTACTCGTAGAATGCATGGTATTGCATTGACTCCAGTTCCCGGTCATCCTCCATTTACTACCGCATATCCGTACTAAAATTTATTAATATTGACCCAGGTTTCAGGGTAGAGCCCCTATAACAGTACCCTCCAATATTCGGTATTTAAGGGATTTGGGCACGATGTTCCACCGAATTAGCTGTAATTTTGTATTTTGGATTCTCATTGTATAGCACTTCTCCGTACCAAAAATTATTAATATTGACCCAAATTTCAGGGTAGCCCCCATATAACGGCACTCCCCAATACTCGGTATTTTGGACTGGTTTCCTACCAAATTGGCTACAATTTCGTATTTTGGGTTCTCATTGTAGAACACATTTCCGTACTAAAAATGTTTGTTCAACATGTGTTAAAAATCCCCCTAATATGGGGATTTTGAACACGTTTTCGCACTAGCTTGGCTGTAAGTTGGTATTTCGTTACCACTACATCTCGGCACTAATAATTATTAGTATTGTCCCAAGTCGATATTTTGTATTCACATACCAAAAATTATCCACATTGATCTCCGTTTTATTACAGCCTCATATAACGGTAGCCCCACTATTACATAATTTGAGAATTTCATTCATCTTTTCCTCACGTCTTTTTTCGGTATATTCAAGGTCTTATCATAACATGAGTTTTCTTTTAGGAGAACCCATTAATTTCAGATATTTTTAATGTCATCCTTATGGTGGATGTTAATAATAAATAATCGTCTCTAATATACCTCTTGGTGGCGATATATCCTTGTATTTATATTTTGTGTTATACCCATATGTTGATGCCGAGAATATCGAGAATATGTCTCCTTTTAAAAATATTCCAACAACATTGGAAGAAATTGTCCTTCTTCGCTGGTATTTGAACCTAGGACACCATAATTACCCCGCCGCAAAAAATGTTTATAGAATTTTTTATTCAGATAAATAAATCTTATATTATAGTAACCGCAACCAAAAGCTTGCTAGGTATATAGACTGTCATCTATGATTGTGTGGAAACAGCGGTTACTTGAATTGAGGTGCCGTGGTTGGGGTCCTTGCTTTTTTAGTTTCGCCAGTTTCCTCTTTCATTTCTATTTTGTGTTATACTCATGTGTTGATGACGAGAATATGTGTCCTTTTAAAATAATTTTAACAGCCCATTGATAGAAAATGTCATTCTCTTCTAGTATTTGAACCGGGGAAAAAACCAAAAAAAATTGTCTCAGTTAAATAAATCGTATATCTTACTAACCGCAACCAATAAACCTACAACCTTCATTTAATAAACAATAGTTTAAACATTTGTGTAAAACAATATAATTTATTCAATATTGATCCGTTTAATCGTTTTTAAAACCCCCCTTACGCTATCAATGATCAAAAATATAGCCCAGAAAGTCCGTTTGTAAAATTATTTGTGCACTTCCGGTAAAGCAGCATTTCGAGGCTTCGTGTAAAAAAATACGAAACAACAACACCCAATTGTTCTACATTTTATTTATTTATTGCTGTCTGACTGTATGGGTGTTTGCATTGCATTTAAAAGCGAGGGCATTGTTTTAACAACAACAAAAAACATTGTGTTTATTTTGCATTCATTCAAGTGTCTATTCAAGGTTTTTACCACCCACCTTTGTCACTAAGTTGAAATAAATACCAACAACAACAGCAGCAGCAATTCTAGGGGTATTTAAGTTAAATTTTGTATTAAAACATTTACCCTTAAACAAAAAGCGAAAAAAAACTAAACTATTATTTTTTGAATACACACAAAAGCCAGAAACAATCACACCCACACTCATACATATATAAAATGATGCATATATGCATATTTGGAGACTCGTACACATACAAGTGTCACAAAAAAGACATTCACACACCCACAAAAAAGCGTTTCCGTTTACACTCTTGGAAAAAACAACCAACAGCAAAAGTGGCAATTTGGTGCTTAAGTTATATTCTCGTGTCTTCCTCTCTTCTGCTCTTCCTGTGTTTATGGCCCCCTGCCACTAGCAACACCTATGATAGTGGAAACAGCAACCACCTACGACAATGAGCTACTTGCATTGTAAATGTGCATCAGCTTGGTTTGTTGCCATCACCATAATAGAATAGAAGGAGAAGCGTTTCACCGGTGACACCTGCACCTATACCCACCCAAAACAGAACAACAACACCGAACAGAATAGTAGCAACAGCAACAAGGGCAATATTCAGCGTCATATGTACGTAGGTGGTAGTAATATGTCCTGCAACTATATGTGTATCTCTGAAGGTGTCTGTGTGTGTGGGTTTTTTAAACAATTCTAAAGAAGTGTGAAGGTTTGGTTTTTTTGTTGTTCTACCATAGATGGGGAAGGGTTGAACACTTATTTCTGTATTTACCTTGAGTGTTGGTGTACGTTTTGTAAATTTTCACAAAATGCCTGCTTTTCATGTAGGTGTATGGAAGTCTGTATTTGTTTGGCCGGTTATCTGTATGAATGTATAAGCAATTGGTGGGTGGGTGTAGAATGATGCTGTGTTGTTGTGTGTGTGGGTGCCTTGCAGCTTGTGGTATTATATTTACATTTTTTTCTGCATCATTGTTCATTCTCATCGCTTTGAGAGTTGTTTGGCTGAGAGCACTAAAAAAGGCAGTTAAGGTAAATTAAGAACAATGCAATTGTTTAAGGCAAAACACCCACACACACAGACACAAAAACAATTATATTTTTTTGTTCAACCTACCCACACATGTGTGTGTGTTATACATGTGGCAAATACACAAGAAAGGCGTTTTATGTGGGCGTAATACTGGTTACAAAACTGAATGTCAAAATGCAATAGCAACAAAACAAAAAAGTGAACAACACAAGCAGAGGAATTACCACAAGACAATTGTTAAGTGTCTGTGGGTGCATATATGGGTGTGTGTATGTGAGGCATTTAAACAATCAAATTCAAAAGGATTTTCGAAAAATGTTGAAAAGCAAAATTGAAATTTTCAAATAAAATAGACATATACTGAGAATATATCCCACAGGATTAAACACAATTATACATTTGACAATTTGTGTAAATATCAACAAAATTAACATTGTTTGTTGTGATGTTAGATTAAGTGACAGGTAACATGCCTGCTAACTTTGAGATTAAAATTTAAATAATCAAAGATTAAATTTTAATTATTAATATTTACAATATCCTGTAGATAGAACAAACATGGAATCAGTGAGATGGAATCGGGCGAAATTAAATGTGCTATCCAGATAGACATTTGAAAAAAATCGGAGGAAACTATATATGGGAGCTATATCTAAATCTAAACCGATTCCAACAAAACTTCGCATACATAAGTATGGACCTGATTCAGTGTGCTGTGCAAAATTTTGTCCCAATCGGACCAATATTGACAGTATGGTGCTCCATTTACATAAAATCGGACGAAGCTATATAGAGTTTCTCCTTGGGCCAAATAAGTGAACTGTGCCAAATTTCATCCAAACCGTATCATATATGCGACCTTTGTTCACAAAAATACATGGACGGACATACGTAAATCGACTCAGAAATTGATTCTATGCATATTCTCAAAAAGAACCATCTATCTCCATTCCTATTGCCTGTTACAAACATATACACAAACACGTAATACCCTGTGCCATAGTGTACCATAGTGTGGTGAAGGTTATTAAAACCTTGCGTAGATTTTTAATATTTTTTTCTCAGGGCCAACTTAAAACTTTGAGGACAATACCCAGCGTAGATTTTAAAATATTTTTTCTGATGCCCAATATAAGACTATATTCTTTAAATATTTTTTTGAGGACCAACATAAGAATTTTTTTTTTTTTTTGTTTTTGCAAAATAGTCAGGCTGATTCCCAGTTTGTTGTTTTTTATAAAAAAACAACTATTTATTAGTGGGGAATGTATGGCATTGTTTGCCGAGGGGTAAGGCAGGGAAGACTATAGTTTCGGATCACGCCACTGATCCTCATCAGTTCCCTTAGTTTTTTGTTGGGATATTCTCCCCAGAAGCTATTGCTTCTATACAAAAAACCTTTCATACCCAAATGTCTCTTGTAACAAAGCGAAGTACTTAGCTGGCCAACGACATAAACTGCATGAGAATTTCGCTGGAGCCTCACTTCGAGGTTAACAAGGCATTTACAAACAATACCACACCTTTCCCACTGTTGTGTGTTGTCACATCGCGACAAATGCACACAACGACTTTGTTGGTGTTGCTAGTGTACAGCAACAAACCAAACAGTTTAACCGTGCCTGCGTCTACAACTTCAGTAGTGTTGGCGGTTTATTTGGGATACCATTTGTATTTTGTTTTTGCAAAATAGTCAGGCTGAATCCCAGTTTATTGTTTTTATAAAAAAGCTATTGCTTCTATACAAAAAACCTTTCATACCCAAATGTCTCTTGTAACAAAGCGAAGTACTTAGCTGACCAACGACATAAACTGCATGAGAATTTCGGTGGTGCCTCTCTTGGGGGCTGGCGGGTTAACCTCGAAGTGAGGCTCCAGCGAAATTCTCATGCAGTTTATGTCGTTGGTCAGCTAAGTACTTCGCTTTGTTACAAGAGACATTTGGGTATGAAAGGTTTTTTGTATAGAAGCAATAGCTTCTGGGGAGAATATCCCAACAAAAAACTAAGGGAACTGATGAGGATCAGTGGCGTGATCCGAAACTATAGTCTTCCCTGCCTTACCCCTCGGCAAACAATGCCATACATTCCCCACTAATAAATAGTTGTTTTTTTATAAAAACAACAAACTGGGATTCAGCCTGACTATTTTGCAAAAACAAAATACAAATGGTATCCCAAATAAACCGCCAACACTACTAAAGTTGTAGACGCAGGCACGGTTAAACTGTTTGGTTTGTTGCTGTACACTAGCAACACCAACAAAGTCGTTGTGTGCATTTGTCGCGATGTGACAACACACAACAGTGGGAAAGGTGTGGTATTGTTTGTAAATGCCTTGTTAACCTCGAAGTGAGGCTCCAGCGAAATTCTCATGCAGTTTATGTCGTTGGTCAGCTAAGTACTTCGCTTTGTTACAAGAGACATTTGGGTATGAAAGGTTTTTTGTATAGAAGCAATAGCTTCTGGGGAGAATATCCCAACAAAAAACTAAGGGAACTGATGAGGATCAGTGGCGTGATCCGAAACTATAGTCTTCCCTGCCTAACCCCTCGGCAAACAATGCCATACATTCCCCACTAATAAATAGTTGTTTTTTTATAAAAACAACAAACTGGGATTCAGCCTGACTATTTTGCAAAAACAAAATACAAATGGTATCCCAAATAAACCGCCAACACTACTGGAATTTTTTTTTTATTAATTTCTCTTTCGAGATGAGCTACATGATCGGAGTTGCAATGAAAAGGAAAGCCAGAGAGATACTACATTCCCAATACTATGCGACGCGTTTCGCCGTTGGTTAAGCGGCTCATCAGGCATATTGGGCAATGTGGCTTACAAATGTCTTTACTTGATAAGTTGTATTTATGTCGACTATTGTTGCGAAATTGCATCTACGAATTAAATTCAACCGTGTCAAGGTTCGGACATTTGACATCACACCGGAACATTTTTGTTTAAATATTCCTTTTACAATATTTTTTTCTGAAACCACTCTAGATTTAAAACACAAATTTAGGACAAATAAGCGCTCGTCAACATAGGCCTAGATTTTTTTAATAATTTTTTTTCTGGGGCTCAACGTAAGATAGTTTTTTTCTGATGGTCAACATATATCCTAGATTTTTTAAATAATTTTTTCTAGATTTTTTAAATATAAATAATTTTTTTCTGAAGATTATTCTAGGCGTAGATTTTTTTTAAATATATATTTATTGAAGGGTATCCCTACCCTACCCTACGCCTAGAGTTTAAAAATATTTTTTTTATTTCTGAAGACTATCCTAAGCGTAGATTTTTTAATATTTTTTTCTGAAGATGTCCTAGGCGTAGTATTTTTTAATATATTTTTTGGAAGACTCACCTAGGCGTACATTAAAAAATCCAAAGGCTATACTAGTCATAATTTTTTTAAATAATATTTTTCTGAAGGTTATCCTAGGCGTAGATTATATAAATATTTTTTTCTGAAGGCTGTCCTAGGCGTAGATTCTTTAAATATTTTTTCTGAAGACTGTCCTAGGCGTAGATTCTTTAAATATTTTTTTCTGACTAACTATTTTCTATTTTTTTAAAAAACTTTTTTTCTGAGGACTATACGAATGGTAGAACTAAAAAAAATCTAATGACTATACAAAGCGCATATTTTTAAACATTTTTAGGTTTTTTAAATAATTTTTCTGAAGATCAACATAGGCGTAGATTACCCATAGAGGGACTTCAAAGGAGTGTAAATATTAAATAAGGTGCATATTTGTTAAATATTTTTCTGATAACCATTAAGGGATTAAGTATTATAAATAAGATATACATTCCTTAAATATACTTTTTTAATATAATTATAAACGCATAGCGTGGACCAACGATGTATTTTACAAATATTTTTTACTGATTGCCATATGAATTTCCCTCTTATTTTCTTTCTTTCATATCAAGTTAAATAATAATTATATTTCCGTACAATAATTATAATCTATATTATTTTTCTTTCCAGAGCACTATCACGTAAACTAAAACCTCATTTAGTTGCCGACACCGTTAAACAATATATCAGTCGAGCACAGCGGCCAGCCAAAGGATCACAAGATCAGCAGCCTAACATGGAGTTTTTACGTGGTGTTTATGCGTTTATGCAAGTGAGTAGATCATCGGTGAGTGTCGCTAATGCCATTTTAACAACTGTACTAATCCATGTATTTCTTCTTTATACCTTTTTTTGTGTTGGTTGTTGTGTATCCTTTGAATGAATTTTGGATTCTCTATACCAAAAACAAAAAAACCAAAACCAAACTTTAACTGCTTATTTTATGCCAAAATGAAAAAAAAAAACAAACAAATCTTTCCCGAGTAATGCAACAAATATCCCCCCAAAAAACCCCCTAAAATGGTTTACTAAATCACAATTCTATTTCTTAAAAAACAAAAACTTATTTATAATCCTAAACACAATTAAAAAAACAAACAATTATTATTATTTTTAAAACTTAACAAAATCGAAAAATTCAAATGTTATTATTGCAAAAACAAACGATTTCCGTATGAGTTTGTTCAAAAATTTCAAATGAAAGCGAATTGAAACTCGTACTACAACAATGCAATAATTATATCTACAACTACAACTACTACTTTCAATTACTACTACTAATAATAATTTTATTATTATTGTTAACTACTAGAATAAGTCATCATATATAGTACATCCAGTCAACATAATGTGTTTCTATTTAATTAGATTTTTTCTTAATTATTTATTTTTTCTTTTCTACTTTTCGTTATAACGAAAAAAAATTATTAAAAACAATAATCATATTTACATAATTTTTATAATATGTGTGTGATAAAATACATAAAAATATTGAAATGAAACTTCGTTTTTTATATTAGGACAGCATCTGATCATAAAGAAATTTGTTGAATATTTTTTTATATAATAATATTAATTATGAAAATAGTAAAACAAAAAAGTTAATAAATAGTAAATGGTGAATGGGATTTTTAATTGTATGTAAAACTTTGGTGTCAAGGATGAAGTTATATATAGGAAGTCGTTGGAGGCATTTGGATTGCCCATGCCATTGCTTACGGTGGGATGCAATACTTATTAGTCCTTAGATGGTAAAATATCACAATAGAAATATAATTGAACAACTCTGTAGACAAATTTTCCAGTTATTAAACAGTTGTTCACTTTCACAAATACTAGATATTCAATAGGCTCGATTGGAAAGTGACTTTTTGTTCCCATATTCCAGGCCTACGAATCCAATATGGACGTCGGTGTTGTGGAAACTTTCGCCATGTACACATGTACAAGCCCTGTACAAAGCACTATCACATTTGTAACCCAATTAAGTACTTAGTGGCACGTATCATGCCTTGTAAGAAGAAATAGGCCACCGATATTTCTGAACAGGAACAACACTAAAATTTTGGGTGATGATTAGTCAGATTTATACCCTTAAGGCGGCTGTATACCCGATAGCGCTATTGTATCAAATCTATTTGAGATCATTTGAATAGATTGAAGAAAGTCTGTTCGATCATCTCGGTCAAACAATACTTATGATAGTCACAGAAAAAAATTAAAAAATCTACGCTTGGCGTAATCCTTATCCTAAGCTTAGATCGCCCTCAAACAAATTTTACGCTTATGTTTGTCCTCAGAAAAAATATTTAGAAAAACTAGGCCTATGTTGACTATCTGAAAAACCTAGGCCTATGTTGACCCTATGATAGCCACCAGAAAAAAAATATTTAAAACATCTACGCCTGGTATCGCCATCAGAAAAAAATATTTAAAAAATCTACGCCTGGGATAGGCATCAGAAAAAAATATTTAAAAAATCTACGCCTGGGATAGCCATCAGAAAAAAATATTTAAAAAATCTACGCCTGTGATAGCCATCAGAAAAAAAATATTTAAAAAATTCACACCTAGGATAGCCTTCAGATTTTTTTTTAATTTACTCCTAGGATGGCCTTCAGAAAAAAATAGTTAAAAAATCTAGGCCTATGTTGATCTTCTGAATAAATTAGTGAAAAAATCTAGGCCTATGTTGACCCTCTGAGAAAAATATTTAAAAGATCCTTTTCATCTGGTTTATCCCGCACAGACGGCTACAATTTTGAAAATTTCCAAGAGTCAAAAATAATTTCATTCTCTAACCAAAGTTATACAAAAAAAATTAAAAATCTTAACACCAATACTATTTACACAATTTGTTTATATATATACAAAAGTGAGCATCTCATTAAAAAAACAAACAAAAAAACTGAGCGAGTGAGCGAGCGAACGAACTGTGATATTCGAAACATAAAAAAATAATAACAGATAACAACCAAAATAGCAAACGATAATTAATTATAAACAAAATCTGCTAAATGGACAATCATATAATCACAGCAAACGAAAAAAAAACAAACATTTCAAATAAAAAATGGATATCATCAAAACATCGTCAAAGTTAACATCGTATTGAATATCCAAAGAAAACCCAAAACAAAAAAATCCCCACCCACTAACTAAATCATCGCCAAAAAAGGACTCATTAGTGTAGTATGCATTCGTCGAACAGCATAGAAAAACAAAAGTGTAGTTCAAAAAAATATATACATTCCTTTTTGTTCTCATATACTATCCTTTAACTCTTTCAACATTTGTTTCCTTCAATTATCAACACGAAAAAATGGTGAAAATATTCTCTTCATCATCATTGTCGTCTATTATTTAGTTTTTTATTCTTATATTGTTAACAAAGCATTTAAAAGGGGGAAATGCAAAGCAACAACAAAAAAGTTACTGAAAATTAATATGCAAACATTAATCATACAGTGTTAAAAAATAATAACAAAAGGAAAAAGTAAAACAAACACACATACAGCTAAAAAAACTTACATACACTCACACAAATACACATAACGAAATCGGAATAACAGAAATCCGGTAAAACACACCTAAATACCAAAGCAAAACAAAAAAAAAAAGAAAACACAATTACCAGAAAACAAAATTAACAAAAAATTACCACAAAATAGAATACCAAATTTAATTAAATATTCAACAACAGGAAAAATGGATTTACCACCTTGCCGTTTTTGTACAAGGGATGGTATTTCGTTTTTTTTGGAAAAATAATTCTTTGGCTTACTTACTTACCTCTTCCTTTTCGAAGAGAAACAAAAAAAATTATCTCAAAAGCAGCAAGGAAGAAATATTATTTATACAACAAATACACATAGACACAACAATACCTATTTAGGTTTACCACAAATGGAAAAAATCTCAACATAAATCATGTTGCCACAACTCATTAATGAATCTCGTATTCTTGTACTTATTTTTCCATTTCGTTTTATGTCCTAAGAATCCGTTTTGTTTTTTATTTTGTCGTGTTCATTGTCGTCGTTGTTTTGTTTGTTAACAAGAATTCTACTACTACCATAAGACGCCATAATATAATATAATATTTTGTCTGTTTTTTTCATTTTTACCTTTCCACCAACAAACACTTCATTATTTGTTTGTCTGTTTTTCATTTTAACATTTTCTAACTTCAGTGCGAAACTCATTCTTAGTTTACTTATTATGGTCATTACTATGCGTTTTTTTTTTTTTTTATTTTGTTGGAATGAATTTTTTTTGTGTTAAACGCATAAATTTTTCTCAAATGTTTTCTTTTTGTGCCTCCTGTTTTCCTTCATTTGGTTATGGTTCTGTTTCTGCTAAACAAAGCGTATTTTAGAGCTTTTTTAAGGAAATGAATATTTTCCTGCAGACCCGTTCAACCAGGTGCTTAAGTGGGAATTAGAATATTCGTTGTGTGTTTTATAAAATAATGGGAATTGAGAACCGAAAAAAATGTTTATTTGACTCTTCTCATCGCTAAATTTGTACGTCCAAAAATAGCTTTTTTGGTGATGACAATTATTTACCAAGCAATTTTTTCTTTTTATACGGGAAGAAAACGGAGTCATAGTGACTGGCGCTGATTTAAAACGAAGTGTGAAGGCTTTAATTGTGATTCGTCTACTATTGTTGCGTTTTCGAATATCTCTGAAGGATTCAGGCAACCAATTCTTGTTATACCGCTATGAATTTATCTTCTTACGTTGTTCAAGCTCAACAGTTGGCACATAAACAGTTTTACCGAAGAGACTCGGATTCTTTGATAAAACTTCAAAAATAAAATTTTCACGACTATATCCCAGGTTTTCTTATAAATTTTGTTTGCCAAAAAATCGGAAAAAATGAAGATGACAATAATAGCAAAACTATTAGGCCAGGCTTTACTACGGCAAAAAAGCGCCTCATGGAAATATTGGTTTTAAACCTCATGTTTATTTGTTTCATACATTTTGCATGCGGTTAACAAATGTCCGACCGTGTGTCTGTCTGGCTGGTGCGCACGATAACTCTCGAAGGGAGTAACCGATGTCATCCAAACTTTGCACATCGTAATATTTCTTCCGAAGTAAGTTGAAGTTCGAATATGGGAAATTTCGGTCCACTCCTTCTGGTACCTCCCCCCATAACATTGTCAAATGTGCCAAACCAAACTTTGCATACAACTTTGAACATTTTACACAACGTATTATCTTTACCAAGCCTAGGTCATGTCGGATGATCCCAGAAGAAGTGGTCAAATGGGTCCCGACCACTTATTATGATACCTCCCAGACAAAGGGTCAACATTTTCGATATTTATAAAACCAACATCGGGCGAATGGATTGTCCAATTTGAACCAAACTTTGCACAACCTATTATTTTTACCAAGCATAGATCAAGCCTAGATACATTCCGAAGGTGGGACCCGTTGGCCCTTTTCTTCTGGTACCTCCCCAATAAGGTTCAATATTTTATAAACTTGTAAATTTAATTTGGGAGTAGAAAAATAAAAAAACATATACTTTATATAAAGTAAATAATATTATGTTAGGGAAAAAGAAATCCATTATTTTTATATGAATTATAGGACTTTATTTAACATGTTTCGGAATGTCCGATTTCAGCCAAATATGCACCGTTTTGGTGTATTATTTGTTGACATTTGAAAGGTATGTTCATAAAGTCTCTATCATAGAAGTCCTGCTCTCTATTTGCAAAAAACTCTAGTAGTTGATTTTCACTATCCTCCTTAGATACTAATACTAATTTTTTATCATTAAAGAAATCCAAAAAATATGATAATCGCTTAGTGTCAAGTCCGGACTGTAAAACTTCCCAACCAAGCTCCCGAAGTTTCTGGCGAGTCACTGCAGATGTGTGTGGTCTAACGTTGTCTTAGTGGAACACGACACCTCTGCTGTTGGTCAATTCTGGCCGTTTCTGCTCAATTGTAAATGGTTTAAAACAGTCCTGGGCGATGTTACGACTGCTAACATGCCTGTCAACTTCGATCAATTCTCCGATTTTATCGACATTTTCGACGACCGGCCTACCTGTGCGAGTTGCATCTTTAACATTAAAAATTCCTTAACGGAATCCACGAAACCACATAATTGGCTGTAACAGTATCGGAACCATAAACAGCATTCACAATTTTAGCCGATTGGCTTGCATTTTTGCCTTTGTCAAAGAAAAACTGTAAAATGTACCGAATTTCCTATTTATTCACTTCCATTTTTATCACCCTGTAACTCACAACTGAATGCACCAAACAAAACCAGCAAAAGATTTTTTTACTACGAAATGTCACCCTTCCAACGAGCATAAATCTGAAATTGTTTGATCTATACTTTCCGAGAAATCTATCAGTGCAGCCATCTGCCGTAAAAATAATAGATTTCTTTTTCACCAAACTAATATATTAGCACAACGTACACATCCGACTTATACACCAATGAAATTGACATCAATTTAGAAGTCAACCACGCAAAAACGTAGAAATTGGCAGAAAACTTTTCCGGTCTATGTCTAAATATTGATCGAATATTTAGTACAGGAGCAGCAGGACTTGTATGCAAAATTTCATGACGATTGGTCCATAAATGTGGCTTGTAAATTATTTTCAAATTATAATTAAGGGACCATATATCCACTTTAAACTTATAAAACTGAATTAATTTACAAATTCGACAATTGTGCAAAATTGCAACGGTTGGATGTGTCTGTAACAAATTATTAATTTACAGATTAGTTTCAAAGCGAACATTAAAAATAGTAACAATTCAGCTTATACAACTCAATAAGGTTATTCAGAACGTAAATAATTCAATACTACATATATATACATTCCATAATATGACAAATAAATTCGTCTGGTCTTTCTTACTTTGAAATCAAGCAATCTATTGAAATATATTAAAATAAATTACTGTTCCGTTGCATACATTTCATCAAACCATTTGCATGTTGCGCTTTTTTATAGTTATAGTTATATTTATTTTTTTAACTTAAAAACCTTTAGACAATTTTTATTTTCTTTTTCTACAATTTTAAATTAAATTTCAGTATTTTCTTTCTACCCTCTGTCTTCTACTTCGTATTTCCTTTATTTATGTGTCTTTCTCTAAATCTTCTCAAATGTCTTTTGTGGTTAAGGGAGAAGAAAACCTTAAATCGTGTAAATTGTCTTATTTTCTATATTTGTTTTCGTTGTCGTTTTTTTTTTTTCTTATAAAACCAACTCGTCAGGATACAAAACATGTACACAATGACATTACATTACAACAATTGTAAAATAAAAGAAAGTATATATTTAAGTGTACCCGGTGTTAGGTGACAACTACCACAACAAACAGTTACACACACACACAACATTACACACAAAGTTATAAGAAATAAAAATAAAATAAATTAGAGAAAAATCTTCAGTATAACAGGGACTTGCAGCGAGCGATGATAAATAATGAAAGTGTTAATTTAGAATTGTATACAAGCAGTACGTGCTTAATTTCCTTTCTGCCTTCCTTTCTTCAAATTTCCCCCAATATTCCACCATTACCCCTCCACCCTCTGAAAACTTTACACACACAAACACCCTTTGATTTTGAGATTTCTTGTGTTTTTCTTCTTCATCTTCAATATCATTTGTTTATTATTCATTTTTATGTTTACACTCGTTTTCTTATTGTTCTTTGTGTGTTTGTCGGTCGGTCTTTCGGTCGGTCAGTAAGGATTGCTTCTTAATTATTACTTATCTGTCTTCCCAGTGGTGTGAGTGTCCGCGTACGCTATATACATTGTTCATGATTTCAAGTGTCCTTTGTTTAGTTTGTCTGTCTGTCCGCGTGTCGGTCGTTCTGTGATTTATAGAATTTCTGTTATATTCTTTGTTTTCTCTTGTCTATTTGATAGTTTATATTGTGTTGTTATTATTATTGTTCTCTGTTTTAATGTACCATATATATATATATATATATATATATGCATAAATAAAATTCATTTAAGTTCGTTGCTAATTCATATATATATTTTTTTGTATAATTTATTTTACTATTTTAGTTTGAATTCAATATGAATTGGTATTATTGATTTATTGTTAAACTGGAAATTTTGTTAATTACCATTGATGTGTAATAAATAATTTTTGTCAATACGAAATGGTGAAGAATACTTTAAGGTTGTCATGGAGGTATAAAGGATTTTATATCAATGAAATTAAAAATCTATTAATACTATATACATTTAATTTATATCGCTTTTGACTAATAACGGAACATACACTTTTCTGCAACAAAAATGTGCCTCCAATCCGTTTCCGACTATTTGAAGTTGATTTACAAAAGGTCAATCCTTCATTGGATTTGGCTCAAGTCATTAAAATCTATAGACTGGCCGGACTTCAAACCATAAAACATATAAAAAAGCTTAGGAATACCATCGGGACTGTAAAAAATTAAAATATACAGTATTATCCATTTTGTGGTTTCAAAAGGCGGTATCTCAGCTTAAGAGTTTAAGGTAGTCCCATAACAAATTCTAATAATGTCTTGATGGCACATCGTACAGGTCGCATTTAAGATCCAATTTTGTTGAAAAATGGTATGGATATAACCCTCATATATATCTCCTACAATTTTATGTAAATGTGGCACCAAACTCCCAATATTTGTCCGATTGTGACAAGATATTGCATAGAGTACTGAATTAGGTCTGGATTGATTTATGCGAACTTTTGTTGGAATCGATTATGATTTAGATATAGCACCTATAGCCAAGGTTTGTCCGACTGAGACAACATTTTTTACAGTGTATTGGAATTGGAGCAGGTTGATGCATGTGAAGTTTCATTGAAATCCTGCTCTCTATTTACAAACAAAACCTGTAGTAGTCAATTTTCACAATCCTCCCTAGATACCAATTTTTTATCATTAAATAAATTTTTGCAATGCAAGGAAAATATGATGATCGCTTGGTATCAAGTCCGGACTGTATGGTGTATGCATTAAAACATAACAATTTTTTTATCATTAAATAAATTTGTTGGCCAATTCTTGCCGTTTCTGGTCAATTGTAAATGGTTTAAAACGGTTTTATGGTAGATTTTTAGCACCTGGGCGATGTTACGACTGCTGACAAGCCGGTCAATTTCGGCCTACCAGTACGAAGTGCATCTTTAACATCAAATATTCCTGAACGGAACCTACGAAATCAAAATTGAAGATAATTGGCTGTTACAATATCGGAACCATAAGCACCATTCAAAATTTTAGCCGCTTGGCTTGCATTTTCGCCTTTGACAAAGAAACACTGTAAAATGTACTGAATTTTTTCTTTGTTCACTTCCATTTGTAACACCCTGTAACTCCCAACTGAATGCACGAAACAAAAAACAACAAAATATTATTTTTTTACTTCGGAATGTCACACTTCCAAAGATCATAAATCTGAAATTGTTTGATCGATACTTTACGAGAAATCTCTCAGTACAGCCATCTGCCAAGAAAATAATGGATTTCTTTTTCTTCAACCTAATGTTTCCGAATGGTATGTGTATAAGTTGATATAAATTTCGTCAAATTCTATTTCAATGTGCCTCCAAAGATGCTATGTCTGTTCTATTTTAAGGATGTTGTACATATGAACCTCTCTTGTATATACCCAAAGTGGTGAATGGTATCTTACAGTCGGCGACTTGTGAACTTTCCTTACTGGTTGTTGTTGGTTTTGATAATAGTTAAGCGATCCATTGTCGTCAATGTCAGACTTTCAACTGAAAAAAAGGAATTGGTTTAAAAACATAGTGTGACAGTTGTCGAATTCCCGTGCATACTTTTGAAACCATCAAATGGATGAATGTATGAATAACACTACAAAATAGCAAAAAAATTGTTCAGGGGCTACAAAATTCTGTTTAGTTGGAAAAAAATACCTTTGGTTTTTCTGGGTCACTTCGAAAATTAATTTCTCTACATTTACCGTTATAAAATTAATTTTCGAAGTGAATAATTTTCGTGTCGCACAGTGTAATTAGTGCTGGAGCGCCTCCAGAAGAGGTTTTGTAGATAGAAAGACTTCTCAAAATTAAATGGGCATTAAAAATGTAGAAGGTATCTAATAGGATTGGATATTGATTTTTAAAATGACTGCTTTTAAAATCGTGAGGCATTTGAGACTTTACTCTTCTTTCAGTAATTCTAGATTTATCAGAATTAGAATTGATAATCTGAAATTATTTTATATTTAATTCAATTATAATCTAAACATTTAACATGTCACAAATTCTTCTTCTTAAATAAATATTACAACAACAAAAATATCCATAATTCACCATATCAACTTACCAAACAATCAATGGGAATTAACTTTCAATCAAATTGACTACAAAACTATCTTTGATATCAATTCCAAAGAGTTTTATATATTAACTCACATTGACAGATTTAAAGAATTTTTCACCAATTTTAACAAAATTTTGTACATTTTTCTGTACATTTCTTTAAATTTACATTGACATACTAATTGTTTCGTTTTATTTATTTATTGAACAAAGTATTATTTTTTCAATTATATTTACAAATATCTTTGTAAATTTATGTATGTATGGATTTTTTGTTTTTCGTTTCGTTTTTAACCACAAATAATACAAACAAAAATGTGTTCTATGTAACCCTTATCCATATATATCCAACAAAAGTCCTGTAGCAAAAAGCTACAACAAAACTAACAGCAATTTTCCCAATACAAAATAAAAATTACAACAACAAATTTCAATTATTTCAATTAAACAATATAACGAAATAAATAAAGCAAAAATTTATATATTGCTTTTATCGAGTCCAAATGTAGTACTTCATAAATCTACATATTTGTATATATGTAGAAAACCAAATATATGTACGACAAGATACAATACACACACATTGCATACAAACCTATATTACTTATTACCAAAACACACATAAATATGAAGAGCAATAATGAAACAGGACAACAACAACAACAGCAACAACATGTTTGATGTTTGTGATGTTTGTTTTTAGGTAAATAAAACAAAGCAAATTAAAAAATGAATATTTAATGACTACAAAACTTCAGAAACACTTGTACATTTAAACACATATACATATATTTACATATACACCACTGGTTTTTTTCACTGTACATACAGATATATATTTGTTTGAGGAAAACAAAGCATCGTCACACTACTACAACAACAGCGATACGAATAACAAAGCAAAGCTCTATAAGTGAGTGACTTTGTAGTGTGAGATCATACCGAGCACACAAATACACATACATAGGTTTTTTTACAAATGTTAATAATGCAAAATAATGATACCGGGGGAATATTATACATATATAACATGTTTTTTTTTTCTCTTTTTTTAAAAAAGTTTTTTTTTTTGTATAATAAATAAGGTTTACAATTACACCTACACCAAATTAAGGAGAACGTTAATACCTACTTATACTTAATTCTAGAAGTTTTTTTGTAATTTAAAAATAATAGTTTAGAGTATTATAAAATAAAAATTTAAAACAGGATGAAAAATAAAGTATATAAAAAATATTATTCCTATGTGACAAGACCCATGCGGAGAAGAAGAATCAATTGCAGTAAGGAAAATCATGTAAAAGAAAAAATAATAATTCTTGAAGAAAAAAATTATTATTTCTCTTCCAATTTTGAAACAAAATGGTACGACCTTTTAATGAAAATTTAATATGCATTATTTAAAAAACAACGAGTTGAAAATTGTGATTTGGCTTCGGAAAGAGCAAGTTTGAAAATCTAAGGCACCACTCACTTCTTTTTAGTAAATTAAAAGTGTGAGGTTTATAAGCAAAAATACAAGTATACTTCTTTCATAGAAATATTGAATTCTTAGTAAGCTTAGGGAAACACTCAGTTATGAGGTGAACACCTAGACAACTTATACCGAAAACTGTAGGCTTAATTTACAGTCACAAGTTTTATGGTTCGTAATTGTACAGAAAATAAGTTTGTTAAACAAATCTCGGTCCGAAAATTTTACTTTCTGAATGGCAGGGTGTATGGGAGTTGCCTTTGAAGAGCTAATATTTCTTGTTAGGGTACATACCATTTTGAGTTGTTTTAAAGATTTGAACAGCTCTTTCTATTTTTTCACAGGTGTTAGAACTGACAATAAAATTCTTCTACACTTGTTATGAGAGTGGTATAGAACTACAGCAGCTACCCCATACCCTTTTCATGCTTTAAAAACACAAGAGGATCTTCATCGACTACAAACAAGTTTAGTAATGTTTATAGCCGATACAGGGTCTGATCAAAATGATCTGACCACATTGACGACTGTATTGTTCCTTTTGAAGTAATCCTCTCAAATACAATATACTAAATCCAACATTTCTCCAATCCTTGAAATACTTTTGAAACGTTTCGATTTTTTTCTTATCTCCTTCTTCGTAGCAATGCGCTTTCTTTTCATTTGTGTCTTCAGTTTTGGAAGAGGAAAATGTCTGTCCTGATGGCCAAAACCTAACGCACAAGCATCGATGTGTGAGCTGGTGTATTATAATGGTGAAAAAATCACGATGGGGTTTTCCATGATGCTGGACGTTTTTGACAAATTGCTTCTCGAAAATGGGGAAAATTGTTTCTCCAAAGACGTCAGCCAACCAAATTGTGTTGTAACACTTAAAATTTACCATTCTACGCAATTTAAGTGGAACAGTTGCACGTGGACAGTTTTGCCGAAGTTTAGCTTGATTTAGCTTGTCTTCGAGGAGCCACACCGTTTATTGTTTTTATACTCTCCACTAATTCTATGAAGATTTAAACATGTCCGCCTGTCTGTTGTAATCACTGTAGCCTTTAAACGAGATAGCTCGGCAATATTTTGCATAGAGTTGCCATTTGTCTACAGGCAGTTCAAGTTCGGAGATGAGCTATATAGGTTCATTTTTAAACATAGTCCCCATATAAGTGTACCACACAATTTTCCATATTTTTCAGGTTTTAAACCGAATTCGCTGAAATTTGGTACATTGGGTCCCTATTGTACAAAATTTCTCCATTTAAAATAATAAATATAAGAGACCCCCCTTAATTTTTACTATTTTAGGGGTCGATATAAGTAATTTTTTCTCTACCATGCGTTGTCAACATTGGTCCATGTTTTGTTGCTTTGAAATTTCAGGGGGAAATCCCCATAAAAAATGGCTGAAAATTATTTCTGTGCATTACGGTTTTTAAAATCGCATGGTTGAATTTTCGGTATAGGTCCACTTTTTGGTATGTTCCCGATATTTTTATTTCAAGTATACCTGTGGATCCAAAGTACACAGGGTATCCAAAATTAGACCCAGCCGAACTTAACACCTTTTTAACAAGTTTTATTTCAGGCTCATACGAATTGGTGCATTACTCATCCCATATGACTATCTTATAAACCTGTTTAGGGCGATTGTCAAACTGTGCGTGTTCCAACGAAAACATACCTTTTACGGCCATGAACACCGGGCAATATCGAATGTATGCTAGTGGATGAGATTCCCTAGATGCGTATATCTTACAGTGTATCATATGATGAGCGTGCCATATCAGTTCTCGCACAGCGTCAATGTTCTGTGGCACAACGGGTTTTTTAGACCGCATTCGACATTGATCTTGATTAAACCCGGAAATTTATCGATGTACTCTTGTCGAATAGTGTTTGTCTAATTGATTTTCAAGTCTCCCTCGTACGACTACCCTCACTGGGATAGGGTCTTCTTAACACTTAGTTGAGTTAGTGTCATAATTTTATATAGAGGGTTTTTGATTGACTTAGGCGTTTCTTAAAAGTGAACATAGTTGTGTTGTATTCATCGAATGTCCACTATCAACTTATTCAGTAAACTCGACATTGCATTGTAGGGATAATATTCACTAGAAATTGGCAAAGATTTCCAGTCTTCTGTTTTATAAGTGAAAAGTCTCAATTGGCTGTCCTTCTGGATAAATATTTTTCTGTATAGGAGGCATTTTTTCGGATTTTTACATGTTCAACCCACCTCCAACCCCGAAAATACTGCCTCAATACCTTTCAATTTTTAAGACGTAGACATTAGTGTCGTGGTAAGTTCAATATGTCTTTATCTCAGAATACCTCTACAACCATAAAGTCTACTGGGTCTTACATTTGGTATTTTCGAGTTTGAAGTTGAGAGCTTCCAAGATCCTAAAATTTATAGAAACCTTCATTAGTTGTTATATGTTCTTCTGATCTGGGATCAATGATTTATACACCAAAGTCTTTCTAGACAGCATGGTGAACTATATGGTGACAAATTTGATTGATTCACTAGGTACACACCTCTAGTATCCCTATGAATTCCTCTCATATAATGGGTTTAATTTTCATTTTTTGTTTTTAATTGGAAGAAAAATTATATTTGTCTAAGCATTACTTAGCCCTCAGAGTTTTCAAATTGTAGTTTTAAATTCTTAAAATTTAATTTTCCTCACTGTTATGATTTTTTCCGTTATGTCACACCCAGGATCTGATATATTCGAAAGCGTGAGCATACGAAATCAACTATACGATGTTTATGCTCCATGAAAGATATGAAATTTAATATAATTATATTTCCTACACCATACACACTCGATTTCTTTTGAACCTGGCAAGCAAATTATCTTAGGTATTCCTCAAGAGTGACCTCACCAATAATTATTTACCTTTTTCCGAACTTTCAGAACTAATTTAGAAATATTATATGTTTTATATTTATTTATTTGTTTTTAATTCTTATTGTTATTGAAAACAACCCAAACCAAGTTAATGGAATTATAACAAAAACAAAAAACATAAGACATAAGCAAAGTGAATCTGAAATATTAATAACAACAACAATTTTTACAAAATCTTTTTCTTGGGTATTAAATTACAACATGAACGACGAACCCTCTAAAATCAAAAACAAATATATAACAAAAAAAAAACCCCGAAGGTGGACTATCAACAAGGCTTTGAAAGTATAACAACAACAGCTTCAGAAGTTACAACACCCCTAACAGAGACAACCACAGCAGCAGCGGCGGCAACAAAAATTAGTGAACAAAAAATCAACACAAACACAGAAATACCAGCAACAGCAGTGACAACAACAGTTCGTGGCAATAAACAAAACGAAGAAACATCTCTTAGTCTTAACACCTCTACAGTAACAACAACAACAACAGCAAATAATTGTTTAGATGGAAAACCCAAACGTAGTATTGCCAAGCTAAGTCTTAAGAAAATTCATGAAAACCCCGAGCAAGAAGAACAACAGTCACAACAACAATTTCAACATAAAATGCTAAACAAACGTAAACATCAAAGGCAACATCAATAAGTGACAACGAATAGAAAACAGTTTAAATGTTAGCGACAACAAGACGCAGAAGAAGACGAAAAAAATTCCGAATACAATAATAACAAGAAGACGAAGATGAATAATATCATATTCAATAACATCAATCGGAAATCAAATCAAATTATGTGATCATTAAGCGATAAGCAATACTACAACAACAACACAACAAATCAAATAAGTCCTTTAATATCAAACATTTAATAATTTGTCTCATAAGGATAGAAGACAATTAAAAAAAGGATAGAGCTATAACCTCAAAGTAACAGTAATCAAACCCTTCCTCTTCCCCAGCTATATAAACAAAAAATAATAATAACTGAAATAGAAAACAGGGAATAACAGAGTGAGATATTTACTATCAACAACAACAACAAAATATATTGAAGAAGAACAACAACAACAAAGAGCCCACAAGCTGAGGGATTTATATAACCGTACACAAAGCAAGTGGCCATTAAACAAAATTGTTCTTTAAGCGTTTTAATAAAAAACGCCAAAGCAAAACTGGAAGCAACAACACCAAAATAGAAGAAATAAAAAAGGCAAAAATATAAAAAAAAATCTACTTTACTTTTATAAATATTTATGTACAAAGGAATAGGAAAAAAGTAAACGTAGTCTAAGAGATATAAAACTAAAATAAAATAAAAACCAGTATTTTGTTGCATATACACACCAGTACATATAAATATCTGAAATACGAAAAATAAATCAAAATCATACTACTGTACATATTAAAAATTAACAAACGAACGCATTAAAAGCAACTTCTGTATTATATCTGGACAAAACAAAAAAAGCGAGAACAACAACAATTCTTCAAGTAACTATAAAAATAAACGAGAAACTACAAAAAGAAAACGCAACTAAACTCCAGCAAGCAAACTCCAAAAAATAAAAGCAACAAAATTCATCAAACTATATATACACACCTACATATATATATTTAAACAAAGAAACAAATCAGTAATAAGAGAGATAAAAAAGAGAATTATATATACATACCTATATATATACACACACAGAGAAGATATAATATAATAAAAAAAGAAATTCAGTCAGCCGTGCCTTTTTACAAAATTTTATCGTGCTTTTTGTATATTTTGTAAATCATCATCAAAAACAAAAGAAAAACCATCAACAACGTCTACCAAGAACAGCAAAATCGACCACATTCTAGTTGTTGTCATCACTGTCATCGTTGCCATCAGCATCATCGTCATCATACTGCGTTTAAAGCAATAACAACCGCAACCAAAACCCCGTATTAAGCCTAAGCAACTCCGCCAACAAATAACAACAACAATCCGACGCAAAACAATACCCTCCCGGAAATTTATTAAACTGCAAAGTGGTTTCTCTCTACTCTACCTACAACTCGATACTTTTATTCTCTCATCAAATCTCCATCTTTATCTCTGTCAGCCCCCACTCCGCCAGACTGTGTTCGTGTGTGTGCATTCCGAAAACGGCCACACTAGAAAAAACACACACACAGCCAAAAACACAAAAATTTTTCGTACGCATATTAGAAGAAAATGGTAATTAATTGCAAAAACTTTTCTTTCTACTTCATGTAGTTTCGTCTTTAGTGTGTCATTTATTTAAGTTTTTCGTTCTTCTTTTTTCACATTCATATTTGTAATTTTTTTTTTGTTTTCTTTTTATTATTAATATATAATTAAACTTCACTCATTCACTCGATCTTTTTCGAAACTTTTGTCTACAATTTTTCGCCCTCTCTCTCTACATTTCTTCTATTTATCGATCCACATACATACGTATATATAATATCTATTTGTTCATATGTCTGTCGTCTTAGTAATTATAAACACACCAAAAATTAGTTACAACAAAAAACTACACATTTTATTTGTATTTCTTTATTTATTGATTTATTTGGAATGAAAATAATTTTGAAATTGAATATTGATTTTAGTTTTAAGAAATTGGCAAATTGTAGTTATAACAATAATTATTTTTTCCCCAACAAAATTAGGTTTTAGAGAAATGTTAGGTAAAAGTGGAAAAAATGCTAAACACTGTTTAAAATATTAAACGAGTTTCAGTACATAATTATTATTTTATAATATTAAACCAGACATCAAAGGGATGCTGTTCTCCTTACCTTTTATTCTAAGAAATTAAATAATTTATTAATAACTTATTTTGTGTAGCAATATTAAAATTCAAGAAAATCTTGATAGTAAATGAGTTACAGAATTGAATATTGAAAGCTTTCTGCGGTCCATACGACGGATTAGCAATTTGTTTTTAATGAAATTTAAATATATATTACTTATACGCCTATGTATGGGGGAGTACATGGGGAATTGCTTCCATAAGTTTATAAATTTAAAATGATGTTTCTACGGAATGATGTGGAGGTGTAAAATTTCTTGTGGATATAGAAGCCCTTGGCTAGTGTGTTATGTGCTCAGAGGGGCTAATTCATCATAGGTCATCGTTTGCAGGTTATTTCTGAGATGACATGTGAATGACTGAAGACATATCGAAAAACATATCATATTTTTATATCGAAAATTTCTTCCATATTTCATTGAAAATATGGACTTGTCTCTCTGTAAGAAGTGTTTTATGAACAATCAAATATTTTACAAAAATCTACCTCAAAATATTTTATATATATATTTGTCAAATAATTCCTCATAAAGTTGTTTAACCGGTAATGATGTTTTATTGGCGTAATACTCAAAGTCCTCAGATTTGATATACGTAACGTTTTTTCCCTTTCTACCTGAAATGGACTTCTTTCTAAAAAATAGTTTCCTGATTCAAAATATATTATAGCTCAATATATGAGTGGCAGTAACTAAATATAAAATTGTTCACTCTCTTAGAACACGAAATGCTAAATAGGGACCATTCTTTACCTAGGAACCACCTCTAAAGATTTACATGTTTTTGTCATGTGATTAATTAATTGTACCTAACTCGGATGGATAATGCGGTCTGTGCAAAGAATAAAGAAATTTAAGCCACTTTTCTTGTCTCCTAGATCCATTATAATAATTTAAGGGCAAAGAACTTCAGATGACGATTCAAGTTGTATATATACCCTTCTTCAAACCCAATTTAAACCAATTAAAAGTCTACGAACCCTGATTTCTCGGGGTGAATATTGACGACATAACGAAAATCTTGGCTGAATCGACCCTCCGAATATTGACCGATCATTAGCAAAATATCCATTTTAATAAATTATTCCCGTGTATTGTATTGGGATGTTCGGCCTATAATTGTGGTTATGTGAACACCACATAACACCCGATCTTTACTGAAAATAATAAGCGTCGTCATTGACCATAACCGGATCTACATACAAAATTTCCTAGCCATCTGCGCGACATTTCCTCCCTCTAGTGTGGTAATTGTAATACTAAATAATTCCGAATCGGTAGATGCAAACACCAACACGCCCCTCCCCCCTAACCACACCTCTTGGATATACTACCAACTTCTGGAGTCTGCGTCCTTCAAGAATGAATATTATATATGCACCATAGAATATAAATTTTGTAATTTTTCACACAAAAGTCTGGGTCCATGGATGCCAAGTCAAGGCTCTGTGAGGAATTACCGATCCCTTCCAGCTTTTGGCCGATCAATATCCGACGGTTTGACCCAAATGATAATTGTGCACAATGAGTCGAATTCTCATGTTTTCGAATTTCTTCACAGATTTCAGGCACAGGTGTACAACTCTAAGATGAGTGGTACACCTGTGCCTGAAATCTGTGGTTTGTCAAAGAAAAAATCGACTATTTGCATCCAAGTACTTCCTCCACGAACAACTTTCGTTGGATGACCCATAAATTCCACCATAAATCAATATCCGACGGTTTGACCCAAATGATAATTGTGCACAATGAGTCGAATTCTCATGTTTTCGAATTTCTTCACAGATTTCAGGCACAGGTGTACAACTCTAAGATGAGTGGTACACCTGTGCCTGAAATCTGTGTTTTGTCAAAGAAAAAATCGACTATTTGCATCCAAGTACTTCCTCCACGAACAACTTTCGTTGGATGACCCATAAATTCCACGTTTTGGTCGGCCATTCTATGCAAATTTGTCAGAGCTCCCTTTGTCATGGTGCACAACGGATGACGAATCAAGACTGCGTGGGATATTACCGATCCTTTCCAGTTTTTGGCCAGTTTGTTCGTTTTTCGATATTTTTCCAGATTCAGGCTTTTTAGTGGACCAGTCAAATAATGAACTGTTTTGTCAAATAACACTCGACTACTTCCACCACCAACAACTTCCTTTGTTCCTTGTTTCTTATTCGAATTTCTCCGAAAATATTAGGCAATCAAATTGTTTTGTATCACTTAGAATTGACCGCTCTACATTTCCTAAGCGGAACGGTCGAAAAATTTTACCAAAGAAGCAGGCGGATCTTTCCTTCGAAGTCGCCCATCACAAACAACCATCGTCGGATTTGGCACGTCTTCGAAAAATCTCACGGTAAAACGTTGTTTTGGTTCGGGATCATACAGATTGACTCATATTTGGGAATCCAACAAGTAGAGATGGGCAGGATTCCTGCCACATGGGGACCCTTGGTCTCAATGCTGTGTGACACAACGTCTGTTCTTTGGCAAATTAATTTTTATCTTACTGTATACAACACATTGTCGAGGGCCAAATCACAATGGATGTTGCTTTCTGATTTACCCATTTCCGTTTATGTTTAAATCGGGGTTGTGCTCTCGATGTCTACGATAGAGTTTTGAAATTTTGCACATTCATTGTTACGACTTCTACAATGTTTGGAATATCGGTCCACTTCTTCGTATTGCCGATATTTCACGGTAACACAAATTTTCTGTATTTTGAGGATATTAGACACATTTTCGATTCTAATTGATTAAAAATCTTCCTACTTCTTCATACACGTTTTCAACCAAATTGACCGTAAGGTGATATTTTGAGCACTGAGGTGGTAAGTCTTCCCCTAAAAGTATAAATATCGGTCGATCTTAATATTCAGCCCTCTCATAAAATTCCCGATCGATTTTAGGTATTTTGTCGTTTATTTTTATTTAAACTATGTTAATTTTATTTGAAATATAATGGGATCGGAATGATTGTAGGTAGATAGTAAACCTAATACGTATATGGCAATATTTGAAATAGAAATAAAATTAAAGCTTACATTTTGAAGACAAAAGCCTGGCATTATCTGGATATCATTTTAAACGCCTATATCGGGAAATATATATTTTATTAAGACATCGTTTTTTAATACGAAAAATAAAAATTTGATTCAATTATTTATTTTTTTTAATTTCCTAACCAGTGTTTAGCATTTTTTACAAAAAATAAATCATATCACATTCTCTATTTCAAATGTCTTTACCCAAATCCAATATATAGAAAAAATGTCAACTTTTCATTTCATATTCCATTCTATTCTTCATTTTCTTATATTTTTTATCAGTCTATATGTTCACACCAGCAACAATACATGTTTTCATTTAATGAAACTAGATTTCTTTGTTTTTTATTCAAAATAACAAACAACAGCACCTACTGTGGGGATGCAAATAATGATCTTCTTTTGAAAACGAAAGAATGAAAGAAATATTCGTGCAAAAAAGAATGCAACACGAAAGCAACGAAACGAAAATCGATATTTTATTAAAACACTCAGAAAAATATAACTGAATGACCGAAAATTCGCCACAATACAAAAAACGTTCGCTTCGCCTTTATAAAGAAAATTAAAAAAAAACTATATAATTTAAATATATAACACTAATATGCAATATAATAATATATATAAATATTTCTCTTTATATATAACCATAAAAAATGAATGAATAAATAAAGTAGTAAAACAATGATAACCAATCGAAAACAAAAGAAAATTTCATTTGCTCGGATGCTGCTTACAAAACAAAAAACTATATATATATATATATATATATATAGTAGTCTCTATATAAATAAAGAATGAAATGAAAAAAAGAAAAGCAATAAACAAAATATGCTGTCTTGAAAATAAAGAAAAAATATTGAAAATGAAAATCCATTGAAATCATTTTAACATATAACTATGTCACTATATATACAATAAGTTTTACACAATTCTTATGTCAAAAAATATAGTAAGGGTTTAGTAATCTCTTTTTTCGCTCTCTCTCTTTTTGAAAAGGGGATTTCTGAAAGAAAACATTTGTTCTTGGGATTTCCTGTTCTGTTTTATCTTCTGGAATATTTCTACAAATGTTTATTATGTAATTGTTTCGTCTTTTTGTTTACATATATATAATACCTCAAATACCTAAAAGGATTCTAAAAATATAAAATAATGGGCAAGAGAACACCCACAGCACCATTTCTTACATCATCCCTTTTTTCTCTCCCTCCCGCTGAAGTAAAAGCAAATCAACTGCAAATGAAACAAGTAAAAAAAAAAGAAAATACCAAACGAAAAACAATCAATAACGATGACTATTTTTTTGTTATTTTTGTACTAAATCGAAAATTAAATTTATTTGATATTAAAAAAAAAACATTCGTAAATATAATATATAAAAACCATATAATCAACATAAGATAATAGCTCTATTGCCGCGTATATGTATGTCTGTTTTTAATTTTTGATATTTCCCCAAATCAACAAAAAAGCAATAACAAAAACCAAAAACTATTAATTGAACATTTGAATAACACAAAAATGCATCCTAAAATCCAGCTCTAAAGCCAGGATCTATAACCAACCGGAAAGAACAAAAACAAGCCAAAAATATTACAACTAACCAAACAACCTACCTAGCAAAACAGTCAACCAGCTGGCCAACCAGGCAGCCAGCTAGCCAGCCACCTCTAGCTAGCCAATTACACACAAAATGCAAACAATTTGCAAATTTGAATTTTTTTGCACAAATTATTATTGTACTGATATTAAGCATAATCTAATAACTCGATATATATTTATGCTGTACTAACTACAGGATACTCAATGTGGTACTACAGCTACTACTTGGGTATTACTATCAAATACATATATTTATATATGAATATATACACATGCAACAAATACCAAAACAAAAACACACATGGACAGGCTATTCCATAAGATAAATACTGCAATTAAAAATATATATGATTTTTAAAAACAACATTATACACAAAAAAACATACCTACCCACTACATATCTAACATACATATCAATTATTTTTTGTTCGTGCGTGTGTGTGTCATCTATAATTGTATGTAAAATTGTGCATACATCTATATATACATATTTAACCAGCAAAAAAGCCATTTTATCAAACATACATATTAACATATTTATCTAAATTAATATCAATATACATATACAAAAAAATATATATGTATATCATACTTAACTACTATCCAAAAAACAGTCGAATTTTAGTAACTGTATTTGTGCACGTAATAATTGCAGTAACGTATCTATCGTACAGCAGCAACAACAAACAAAATTTTTGAAGCAAAAATTATTCGTTTATGTTTTAATTATGTTGTATCCATTTTTGTGTTCCCAGTAATTTTTTTTTAAACGACAATTTTTTGAAAAAAAATATATTATAAATTATTTGTTGATTAATTTTTTTCCATGTGTAGTTAATAAATTTAAATATGAATATATTTTATAATTTGTAATTGGTTTCTTTTAATTACTATATTTAATTCATTTGAAATTATTTTTTTTTCGTTTGTTTTTCATTTTCATTATCCAACTAAATTATGTGTGCATGTTTGCTATATGTGAGTATTTGTAAATTTGAAATATGATAAATTAACATCGATATTATTACGTTCATATTCAAGGAATAAATATGATTGTATATAAAAAAGGATATTTATATAATGTGATGTCAAAATTGGGATTTTTATGTGTACTTTTCGGAGCTAAGATACTGCCAGTATCAATTCAATTTAAAAAAAACTGTAATGGATGTTTGACGTTTTCCTGATCGACAGATCTATCGATGCAATCTATACAAATAAAAGATTGACTCACTTAACGATTCATTAACGCCCAGACGAAACGGCTGAAGCTAGAATCTTGAAATTTATCGGATCACAAAGGTGTCAGATAAGGCTGTGTTTTTGGAAAGTCGTACTAGAACGGTACGAAAAGTACTAAAAAGAACTGTCAATATCTTACAATTTGTATTTTGCGAACCGGTGGAGCTAGAACTCTGCAATTCGGCTTTGTTGAACATTCGAACTATAAGTATCCGAAAAATACTAAAATGTACTAAATTAGTTACAATTACGTAGCATGTGAACGAAAAGACTAAAAACTAAACGTACTAAATTTGGTACAATTTGTATTTGGAGGTATGGATGGAACTGGAATCCAGAAATTTGAAATTAATGTTATCGTCGGAGTGTAGGATTGGGATTTGTAGGTAGTTTTGGATATTTGTATTTATGAGTACCACAATGTACTATATTCGATACAGTTTGGATTTAGATGAACCGATAGAGCAGGAATACTGAAATTTGGAAATAGGATTATTATTGGAGTGTCGAATTGGGGATATGGATGTAGTTTTGGAAATTTGTACATATGGGTACTAAATTTGATACAATTTGAATTAAGAGCTGAAATAGTAAAAATTATTAATTAAGATTACCGTTGGAGTGTAGAATTGAGGTACATGGGTAGTATTATGAATTCGTACATATACGTACTAAATGGTACTAAATTTAGTACATTTGAATTTTTGGGAGAAGCGACAGAGTTAGAATCGTGAAGTTTGGAGTTAAGATGCCTGTTGGCGTGTAGGATTGGGATATATAGGTAGTTTTGAAAATTTGTACTTGAGTGTACGAAAAGTACTAAATTTTATACAATTTGGATTTAGGTGAACCGATAGAGCTGAAATACTAAATATTTGGAATTAATATTACTGTTGGAGTGTAGAATTGAGGTATGTAAATAGTTTTGGAAATTCTTACTTATACGTACTGAGTGGTACTAAATGTGGTACAATTTGGATTTAGGAAAATACGATAGGTCTGGAGTCCTAAAATTTGCGGAATATCATGTTTACTGGATTGTATGATGTAGGTAGAAATGTAAATTTGTAACTATTTGTACAAAGTGGTACAAAATTTGATACAATTTGGATTTAGGTGATCAGATAGAGCTGAAATCCTGAAATTTTGAATTAAAATTTCTGTTGAAGTGTAGGATTATGGCATGGGTGCAGTTTAGGAAATTTGCACTTATGGGTACTAAATAGTACTAAATTAGATACAATTTGAATTTAGGTGAACCGATAGAGCTAGAATCCTGAAATTATGTAATAAAAAATAATATCAATTTGTACTTATGTGTAGTAAATGGTACTACATTTTATACAATTTGGATTTAGGTGAACAAATAGAGCTGCAATCATGAAATTTGAAGTTAAGATTGGGGTATGTAGGAAGTTTTGGAAATACGTACTTATGATTGTTAAGGTAGGAATTTTTGGAAATAAGTATTACAAGTTTTTTTAAGGGGTAATAAATGGTACAAAATTTAGTATAGAGCTGGATTTCTGTTGCCGTCGGAATTGGCGTTTAATTTTGAGGTATGGAGGTAGTTTTGGAAATAGGTAATATAAGAGCGAATATGTACTAAATGGTACTACAATTTTAATAATGGTCGGTATTGTTTTTTTAAATAATTCCCACATTCGCTATCAAAGTAGCGAAGCCTTGGAATAAATTACTATTACGCATTGGTATTGAAAATGGGACTTGTCTGTAATTTGGCTCTAATTTGATATTTTTAAGTTTTCCTTGTTTATTGTATATCTAATCTTCCTAACAAAAACTAAAAATAATGATTGATCTTTGGGCATAGTTTGCGCCAAAAATATCCCTATACAATTTCAAGTGAACATCTCAACAACTCTTGAAGATATAGCCGATTTATTGCGTTAGCATCAAGTGAAAGCAAGGGTGATTCTAAAACATGAAACGCGTTTTTATTGAAACAGTGTTTTAACAATTGACGGGTATGATAACTAATTTTAATACGTTATTCTGAACTTCGGAAATAGAATCAGTGAAGATCTTTTCTATCTTCCCGCTTGGCTTTTGGCCGAAATTTTTCCAAAAAAAAGAAAAATAATAATTTTCCTAAATCCACAATTTTGCTAATCTTCGAACATTCATGTCAGAGTCATATACGTAGTCTTTCTAATTGCGTTTGAATTTTGAGATTGGGATGTACCAGTGATCGGCAATCATGTCAGGCGTCGAGAATAAGGACTTTTTTTAATTAGCAAAAACAACAACAACAACTCATTTGCCAGCCCGTTTAATCTCGTCGAAACTTGAAATAGAGAATGGGTCGGGTCCCCTTGATTTAGGAGCGTCAATTTCCGCATCGTCGATCAAGTAATCAATAGAACTCTTAGTGATCCTTCTCCGACGCACAGAAGGGAAATGTATATTAAATATTGATAGTAACTCGTAAAAATCAAATTTTTTGTCCGAATTATATAATTCACCATTCACCATATTTTTGGTCCCAACTAACTCTATAGAAACTTGTGCACATTGGCCCATATTTGACTGCAGCTTTTGATACAAGTATAAAACACTATCCTAAAACCAAACCAAAAGACTCAAGTTATTGTTAACCTTAAGAATGATGTTCTTAATCATTTAAATTTAAAAAAAAAAAAAATTGTATTTCCATCACTTTAAATTATATCTTCAGGAATTTCAATTTTGTATCAAATAAATGGGACTATTTGAACACATCAACATTGAAGTAGGGTAAACCCGATATTTGCAGAAATATTTTGTATATGAGCAATTCAACTATTGAAAATTCTATTTTATTTTCATCTACAATTAAAAACTGTTAAGAATTTGTAATTTTTTTTTTTTTTTTGATTTGTAATTGAAATTGTTTAAAATTAAATTTTATTTATACAAAAACGTATATTCTGAATACAATACGAATGATAAATTCATTCATGAATTTTTGTGTGAGTGTATTTTTGTCCGTTATTTATTTTTGAATTATCTAATTATCTGCATCATCGACTAACCACGCCATAACAAAACAATCAAAACCCCCATCACAGGTACGTATATATTTATGCATCGTATGTGTTTAATCGTCTTTATACAACAGTACAAGCTACAATATTTTATATACATACAACAATATATTAATCGAATTATTTTAACCAGCCAACCAAACTGCAAAATCTATCAAAATTATTAATATAAAAAAATTAAAAAAAATACATAAAAAATCTAAAACAAAACAAAAAAAAATTATCATAAGATAACAAGAAGTAGTTGTCGTTGTTGATGTTGTTTAATAAATGTGCAATAATCCTTTTTTTGTCATAAATACAAAACTCTATTAAACTCCAGTACCTTACTTACATATATCTATGTATATCGATATCAGTAAATTTAACCGAAACAAAAAAAATAATCCCGAACTGAAACTGAAAGCAACAGCTAAACAGAAAACCAAAGCCTTATTATCATCAAATAAAAAACAGTATTGGTTATTCAAAAAGTGTTGTGTAAACTTTTTGTATACAAAAGAAGATGTATTTTTATGTTTGTTTTTTGAAAACCTTTGCAAAAAACAATAAAATATTTGCAAATTTAATTTGAGGATTTTTTTTTATTTCTAAAATCTTTAACCAAAAAAAAATGAAACTGAATTTAAAACGGACAGCATATATGTTGGCAATCGAGCAACTGATTTTTTATCAAAACCAAAAAAAGTATTAAAGAAACTATAACCAAAAATTATGAAGCGGAAAAATTTTGTAAATTTTTTTAACGTATACAAAATTTTCTTTCCGATTGAAATTTCGATAATTTTTAAAATAAACCCAAAATAACCTAGACAATGCTCTATTAAAAAGTAATGCAATTAAAACCACAAAAACAAATAATACCGTACCCTAGAAACAAATTAATTTAAAACTAAACAAAAGTATACTTTTGTTTTAAACTATATATATATATACAACTTTTTTGTTTGTGTTTAATAACAAAATTAAAAAAATACAAATACACTTATGTTTAGTTAATTTTTTATTTATAATTTCAAACGCTATATACTACTAACCCAGCAGCAATTTTACGTAAAACTTACTAACTACTATATATCTCAATATACAAAATACAATACTATACTAACCAAGTAATTAAAAACAAATACACGTTTTATACATATACCAAAAATATATTTTTAAAACCCACTCCTTTAACTAACAAAATATATACTCAACTCAATTTTAAATCCCCCCAATATACTATACTCAACAGCAAATTAATTTAGCAAAAATTAAAATTAAAACACAAAAACCACAATTTTGAATTTTAACCACAACTTGAATACACCTACACAAAAAAGCAAAAACAAATACAACAACACAGATTGCCAACAATGAATGTTTGAACTTTTGTTTTGAATTTTTAATTTCTTTCCTCAAGGAAACTCACAAAAAGAAACCTACTCAGGATATGCCTAGACGACACCCTACTACACCTATACACATATATAAAATATATACACAATTTATAACTGTGAAAGTCTACTATTATATATTACTATATATAAATATTTGATATATAAATAAATTGCTATACAAATAATCGTCTATATATATTCAACTTTTTGATTTTGTTGCTCAAATATACTAACACTAATCTATGTACATGTTGCGTCTCAGTGTCTATGTGCGTGTTTACATAAAACGATAACTTCTTGTGTTCAGATTATGTTATACTGTGATGGTATGTCAATGTTTATCTACCCCCCCTCCTACACTTAATTCCTCAATTAAAAGGCTACAAAACATATATGTGTGTGTCTATCTGTGTAAATGTGTGTATTTGTTTTTTCAAAGCTATAGCAATTTATTAAAATCTATTAACTATTACAAATCACTTTCCCATACAGGCACACAAAACACAGTTAGGCACACACACACTCACACTATTAGCCTTAACAAAAAAACTCTTGAAGTATATAATAATACTAATAAAATTATGAAAACTTAATAATGCTACCAATTATAATAATACTAGTGATGCTACACAAACATATACATACATACATACTCTAATATATATTAATATATAAATGCTATTAACCAAAATACTATTTACTACTACTAATAATAATTAAATGTTGTGATTTATAGCAAGTGTATGTGCACTTTATGGCAATGTTATATACCCAAACAAAAAAAAAAGAAACTCTATACCCCCTTACCCCTCTTAACTGATATTCTATACTATTTACTTCTTGTAATTATGATTGGCTTTTTTATATACAAGTTGCTAAACAATGTGTGTGTTTTTATTTCAAATATTTTTTTTTTTTTTTTTTTTTTTCAAACACTTGTTACAGATATACACTAAACTGTTTATAAATAAGTATATAGGAGATTAGGTTGTAACAACTGAATCTAGTGTAATATTTCCATGTGAAGAAAAGTGCGAGTCCAATATATTGACATCGGTAACAAAAATATAAGATATTGCTTTTTAAAATGTTCTGAATTTGAACATATTTTAAAAATATAATGGAGAATTATTTTTTGAATAATAACAAAAGGGGTTCAGTATTTGTATTAACGAACTAACTCCATACATGATACCTACACAAAACGCCCTGATTTAAATTCATTGAATATGATTTGAATTAAATGAGAGGGCCGAATGATATATTATCATTTAATGTAAAAATTAAAATTATCTTTACAATATTTGTAATATCGAACAAACTCCATACATGATACCTACAAAACGTGATGATTTTTGCACTCATTGAATATTACTTGAATTAAATGTGAGGGTTGCTATTTATACATGTGAGGCCAAGTCATTTAAATTATTATCCACAGCAGATTTGCGCTCCAACTGAAAAACCTTCAAGTTCCACCGAAGATTTCCGAATTCATTTTAGATATACTACTGTCAAGAGGGTTTCTTGTAGATGTTCTAACTGAATTTCCAGTAATTTGGTATTTCAGATACAAACTTTTATGATGCATAAATAATATTTCGTTATATATGTATAATATTCGGACGATGGGCAGACTTAAAACATGCCATTCTTCCATTATCATACGAAAATTTAACCAGTGAGCGGAGCAGTATAGTCGGACGGGGCCGACCATTCTATATTCTGAGCATGGACAATATTTTTTGATATATGCACCCTCTCAACCGACTAGAGGTGAACAAATATTACTAATAATCAGTACAGCCCTTCTAATTATTTGTCCAGATTCCCTTCACCGTGTTTTGTATTGTGATGTTCGGCTTCGACTCAAAAAAAAAACAAATTAAGTTTTCGGTCCACTTCAACTCTATATTAATATCTGATCATCACCCGAAAATTATAGGCTCTAGTGTGGTAATTGTTTACAAAATAATATATGAATACGTATGTACCTGTAAATATTTAAGTGTAACTCCCACATCTGAGTACATACGACAATATAATTGGCATCAGTTTAAAGGTCAATTGGCATCAATATACTATCAACTTCTCAGGTCTATATCCTTAAGGGATCGAATACAAATTTTGTAATTTTTCACATAAATGTAAGGGTCTATTTGACCTGCTAAATATTGACCGATTTTTATCAAAACATTCATGCTTATTCTTTGGCCCCATCCCCTTCTCCATGTAAAAATTTTTATTGCGGCCTCTGTAGCGACCAGGAAATCAGACAAAAAAATTGTTAGTCAATTTCATTCCCTAAATATCAACCGACCTTTACCAAAAACAATAATGGTCTTCATTGGCCAGAACACATCCTACATGCAAAATTTGGGAAAATTGGTCTAGATTTGATCACAGCTTCCGCATTTATTATCATCTAATATCAAATAACTAACGCTATATACGAGCGATCAATTGATACAGACATCCAACGTTATCCTACAACCAAAACTGTATATTTCAAGGGGAATCTTACTGATATTAACATAAAAGCTCTGAGCGACGGTTCCAACTAAGTGTAATGTTCTTACCAATCTAAACTTTCAAACCTACATAAAATACAACATCTGGGCGATCAGGTTGTGTATCATACTTGCTGGAACCTTTGTCTATATATTAGGTTGGGGAAAAATAAAAAATAATAATTTTTTTCGGCAGATGGCTGTACTGATAGATGTCTTGTAAAGTATCGGTCAAGCAATTTCAGATTTATGCTCGTTGGAAAGGTGACATTGCGCAGTAAAAAGATATTTTGCCGTTTTTTGTTTGGTGCATTCAGTTGTGAGTTACAGAGTGTTAAAAATGGAAGTGAACAAAGAGAAAATTTGGTACATTTTACATTTTTTTCTCAAACGTACAACGACGAAAATTGTTTCAAAATTAATTGTTGAACATCGTCAATGACGATCCAAATTACCTCAAAAGAACCATAACTGATCAAGCCTTATGGGTGTATGACTATGCCATTTAAACCAAAGTCCAATCATCCCAATAGAAAAGTCCAGACGAGCCAAGCCGAAAAAAAAACTCATCACTTTCGGTTAAATGTGATGATTTCGCATCATGAATTCTTGCCACAAGGTTGCACGCTCAATCAAGAATACTACCATGAAGTTATGCGTCGTTTGCGCGAAACAATATGTCAGAAACGCGCAGAATTGTGGGAAAAATCACAGTATTTCGATGTTTATACTAGATCACCGTATTCATCTGACTTGTCATTAAGCATTGCTTCATGAAGAAGCATTGTATTAAATGTCGCAACAGTATTTCCAGTTGTACCAAATAGTCTCAAAATATAAATAGCAACCCTTATTAAGAATATTTTAGAAGAAATCCTTAATTGTACATTATTTTATATAAAATTCCGAATATAGTTTAATTTCAATAGGTTGTATGGGCTTTATAACGTCTCTGTTGCATCCATAGATTCCGCGGATATAAATAAAAGTTATTTGTCATATATTCCTGACTAATATTTCTTGACAATGCATATAATTTTCTTATTGTGTACATTCATGAAAAAAGCACTTTGCAATGGAAGGATTCTTAAACTCATATAGCCGTTTGCTAAACAACATAAGGAACAATATAAAAGTTTACATTTTGATATTTGATAACACGGGTTTTAATGACACTATTACACACCAGTTCATGACTCGTCTAATAATTTGAGAAGAAATCTACAAAGGAAACACTTAAGCATTTTTAAATAAAAGAAGGAAAAACACTGTTTTATTAGCACACCTTGAACACAAAAACACTCTTCTTATAAAGAAGAAAATCAACACTTTTATACTCTTACTCGGTTGAATATAACACTTTAGCACACTTAAATAAATAACACTAATAAATACGATATCAATAAATTTTACACACATATAACACTTTATACTTAAATAATCAAACAAGTGCAAATGTTTTTTTTCTCGTCTAACGGTTAAAGGAAAAGTTTATCCCACAATATATCTAATCGTATATGCTTTTCAAAAAATATGATTTACAACAATTAAAAAAAAAACAAATATCAAATAAAATATATTTTATAATTTTGAAACGCCCTATTTGTGCAAGGATATGACTTATGGCGCATCTACGTTGTATGCTTTGTTTGGTAATGTTTTACCTTGGCCAAAATCCCCGCCACCACCCAAAAGAAATAAATTCCATTGGTTTGTTGTCCACATACCACCTTCCTGCAAAAGAACCCTCACCACCACCACTGAACACCTCCTAAACAAATTGTATATAAAAAATTCTCCCCCTCCACCACCCAGTCCGTAAAGTATGTAGTAAAGTAATTTAATATATAATTATTATTGTTGTTATTATTATTATTTTAAGTTTTGTGGTTATTTGGTATTAATTTAATTGTGGTTTAATTTTTGTTAATATTATTATTAATATTTCGTTTGATTATTATTTTTTGATTTATGTCCTTTTTGTAAAGTTAATCAACTCGCTAATTAAACGATTTTTTGTTTTTGCTTTTTGCATATATCTATCTACCGTACTCACATATATAATCGTAATAACTAATCTCCTATATTAAATAAATAAATAAACTCGAAAGCTGCTTTTATATAAACATATATATCTGTTTTTTTGTTGTTAAAGAAAGCTAATTTTGTTTAACACATTTTTGTCTAACGGCTTTGCTTACAATCATGCAAACGAATCAACAACAATACTCTAATATTTTTTTCCAATATTTAATTTGTAATCACCAAATGATGTTGATTAAACGTTCATCCCTTAAAAAATATAAATCATTAAATAAAAATGTATTTTTTAAATATAAATGAAATTTTAAATTAAAAACAACAAACAAAAAATGTCATCCCCCAAGTAACTGTTGGTATACTCTTTATGATGTTTTTAGTTAATTAACTTTTGTTTTAATTTTTTGATTTAATTTTTAAATGTTTTTATTATCATGTAATTAAGGTGAAATATATTTCATGAGTATTGAAAAAATGCGTATTTTATAATAATCATAAACAGAATTATTTGAGAGGCATATTACAGTGCAAAGAAAATATAATTTTTAGTGACTGGGTTTAGATCTCCGCCTCATTACAGCTACCATTCCGTAGATATTTCCAATAAAGTGTTCATTTGTTGTATTGTGCTTCCCCATCCCGCATTCAAATCAATTTAATCTAAATAACTGACAAGTCAATGTTAAGAATTAACTTGTCATGTCTGTCAATTTTGCGCACATTTCATGTTGAAAATTCTCTCTCTCTTTATAATAATACTGGGAAAACATTCGTTAAACATTAACATCCGACATGTTTAACCTCCTCACACACTGCAAGTAAAACATGTAATTTATTGGAGACCTTAATAATGTGACCTCAATAGGTGGGCGAAATATGTCTGTGACCGCTATTACTAACAACATAAAACACCTCATTTGCTTCCGACACAGATGATGACGGCTAAACACCTAAAATGACATGGTCTAGCCAGTGTCTTGATTGTCAAAGTGATTGTTGGTGACCTGTAACCCTTTCGTGTTTCAGAAAGTAAATAGCAAAGCAAAATTTAATTAGAATATAACTCATATTTTCTAAATCTCAATACCTTTTAGACACAATGACTCGTTACGACTCGTTAAAACGTTCTTTGCAGAAGTTGTTTATTCATCCCGGAATGTCCGATTATTCGATTTGTCAACTAGTCACTCACGCCTGGGACCAACCAAAGACCGATCGATATTTATTACTTTCGGTAGTAAAATTAGTTACTCAATTAAATTAGAACCAATTCGGTTGACAAAAAAAAAATTCAAATATCCCTTACAATATTGACAATTGTCGGTAAAAGAATTTTTATAGCCTCAGCCTTATGGCTAATGAGGGTATATCAGGGAAAAATATGCCTCATCAAAATATGTTGTTTCATGTTTCTTTGAACCAAATCCGTTTCAGACAATTTGGAGTCGTTTTACAAATATCCGTCCGTCCCCTCTCTCTCTGGCTAGATGACTGGTGTACACAATAACTATCGATGGGAGTAACCGATTTCATTCAAACTTTGCACATCGTAATATTTCATCCAAATTTAGTTTAATTTCGAATATTGCAAATATCGGTCTACTCCTTCTGGTAACTTCTCCACAAAATGGCCAGAATATTGCTAAAAATATTTTTATAATATTATGCGAAGCTACTATCGGATTTGAATAAAACCATGTACATGTAGACTATGGGACCCATTGGTCTACTCCTTCTGATACCACACATCACCCACAAATGGTCAAAAATTTCAATATTTATAAATCCAACATCAGGCGAATGGAATGTCCGATTTAAACCAAACATTCCACAACATATTATTTGACCACAACTAGAAGATGGGACAGGTCCAAAGGGAAGTATAAAATTAAAGAAGATAATAAAATATATAATGTAAAAAATAAAACCTCTGTGCAATTTCGAAGACCTCCTCAAACCATAGGCTGAGGGTATATATCTGTACCGATCTTATTAAAAACCAGTAACCCACACAACTACCACAGAACTCAAATTTTCTGCGGATCCATATTTCGAGTCCGGGCATTATTACGTTATATTTGACTGATTAGAGTTCAAAAGCTCCTCTTCCTTAGCCTGGAATCGTTTCCGAACCATGATTTCCCGGGTGGTCTATAGAACGACTTGAAAAACACACACAAAAATTAAGTTTTCCGTACATTTCATCATATCTTTACCGCAAGTTATTAGCGCCGTCCTTGACCTTGCCCAACCGGTCAAGCACATACGAACAACTTCTCGGGTCTATGTCCTTCAGGAGAATAAAAATTTTGAGAATTTTTAATTTTTTATTTTCACACAAAAGTCAGGGTCCATTTGACCCGTTTAAAACACACCGATCTTCATCAAAACAGTCATGATGGTCAAACTCTTTTTTTCTGTGCCAAATTTCGTGATGTTCGGGTCATACTTGTGACCTCTAGAGCGACATGAAAAGACATAATGTTAAATATTACCTGATCATTATCAAAAGGTAAAAAATGGGGGTCTTCTTTGGCCAGAACCCTTCCTACATGCAAAATTTCGTGACGATTGGTCCATAGACGGATAGACGGACGGACACACATGTCTAGATCGACTCAGCTAGTATTGTATGCGGAATTTCCCGGCAATATGTTGCTATAGAGCGTTAACTCTATTTCACGGTATGTGAAAAACACTTCCGTACATTTCATCCTATCTTTACTGAAAGTTATTAGCGCCGTCCTTGACCATAACCGGTCAAGAAACATTTTCATTACGAACAACTTTTCGGGTCGCAATATATGTCGGAATCCTTCACGGAATATAATGGAGAAAACTTTTGAAAGTTTTTCACACAAAAGTCATGGATTTTTTGTTTATTTATGACCCGTTTAAAACTGACCGATCTTCATCAAAACAGTCATGATTATTCCCCTCTTTCTGTGCCAAATTTCGTGATGTTCAATGTTGTTTTCGAATGAGTTAATTGAAGCGGACTTGTCTCTATAGACATGAATTTTAACACAGCCCCCACAAAAAATAAGTAGAATCTTTGAATAAGTACGATAAAGCGCACCAAACGATAGCTTTTTCTGGATGCATTGATATGGCTTGCAATGTTTCTAGCTGCTGTTCATGAATCGAAAATTCTGCTTATTTACGTACCCATTGAGCCAAACTATAGCTAAAAATTACCCTTACGACTCCGTCACTTTGTCCATCCGCGCAAAAGTGGCCCAGACCTAAAAAAATGTTTTTATATGCATTTTCTGAGGGTCCTTTCAATGTTCTTACTAAAGTTACAGGAAAAAAATATGAATATTTCAAAATTATTTGAGGTCATAAGCAATATATTATATATATTTTCTGAAAGCTCTTTTTAATTATTTCTTATATTTATTCACAGCTCTCCCGAACATGTAACACAGATTTCGTTCACACATTGCATTTGTACGGTATCTACACAACTCAGACATGTGTTGATGTGTTTCATTACTCCTGATTTCTCCCCTGTCTATGACAATATTAACCCAGATTTTCTATGACAAAAAAAAAACAAATTGCGGAATAATAATGGAATGTTTTTGCATGTTTTCCCAGTTGGGGGTAAATAGGTTTCTTCATTTTTTTTATGGGTGTTCATGTCATGTCATAAAAAACAAATCAGATTTTCTTTTTGCTGTTCAACCCAACTGCAATTATTATGGCAAGGGTTAAAATGAGAAAAAAAAACCTAAGTGTGAGGCTTAAATAATTTGTAGCTGGAATGGTAGTCTGTAATGAGTCTTCATAAGGTCGAAACTAAGTTTTCGTTTTCTTCGATGACAACAACATACCAGCTGCCTGTTTGCACAAAACTAATGAAGCGTGCTGTAGTTAGGTTTTTTGTTCTTTACTTTGACAATATGTACACAGCAACAACAACAACCAATAGTTTATGCCTTTTAACTATGGGAAGTATCATAAAAGACACAAAGAATTACAAAAGAAAAACGTGTTATATTAAATATATTTTTCCGAGTTTTTAGCCTTCTACTTCTATTAAAGTTTGAGTCCTTATATCACTGTCTCCTTTCCTTTTCTAACTATTTCACTCTGTCTCGCTCTCTCTTCCTTTCTCGTACTCTGTTGTCTATCTGGTTTCTTTGACTTTTGTCGTCTTACTTTTTTGTTTTATTTTATGCATTATTACATTTTATTACCAAGAACAAAATATAAATAAAAAACTACAACAACAGAAAGAAGAAAATCAACCAGACCAAAAAGAAAGGATCTCGAAAACCTCTCCCCCATATCATATCGTTCATGTACAAACATACATATATGTAGAGAAGTTATGTGCAAGAAGAAGAAAAAAAAGTTAACTTCTTGGTTATTGTTTATGTTACAGGCTTATGGCCTCATAACATGTAATGTAACAAAGTGCCGAGAGCAAAGCCTAAACCCTCGCACCCTCCCACCAACACCACCACCACAACAACATCAGTCTACAAACTAGTACAGCACGTCCATAAATTGTCCTGGCAGTGAATGAGTGTGCCTGGTGGGAGGTAATCGTACACACATAAAGTTAATGACAATGACTAATAAAAACAAAAACCGAGAATAACAACCAACAAACAATCATTTAGAAATATGATTGTAGTTTGTTTGTTGGTTTTTGCTTTTATTTAAGATTAAAGCTCAGGATAAATTGCAATGCTAAATATCCCAAAAGTTTTTTTTTTTTTTTTTTGTAAGTCCACACATCTCGAAACACCAAAAACAAGTTGAAAAACTAAAATTATCATTAGTGTTCTTTTTTTATGACTTTTATTTTTTGTGTACTATTTTTCTTTCCAAGTTTTGATTGAGATTAATTTAATTTATTTTTTGTGTTGGTTTTCCCTTTAGTTAACATTCATATAGATATAGTAAGTTTCTGTTTACTGTACTGTCATTTCGTTCTTCTCACCATTTCTCTTCACGCTAAATCTTTCACCAATACCAAAGAAAAAAATCTGAAATATTTGCGGTTCTCCAACTAAACTATAAACCAAAAAACAATTGAAATTTTTTAACTATCCCACCTCTAGCACTATTTCTTAAGATCGCTAATCATTCAACCCATCAATGAACCACCAACCTTCCAGCCAATCAAACCAAAATCAATACCCATTACCATCTGTACTTGTACAACAACTCTGTTTATAATTTATAACGAATTTCTTGCTCATAGATTAAAATTAGCAAAAAAGAGGATTTTTGCTAACCCCAAAAAAAATTTAATGCATTTGCAAAACAACAACAGACACCACCATATATGCGTACTGACATCATCAACATTTTAGAAAAAATCTCCCCACTACCACCACAGCCACCACCAATCACTACCATCATCATTTAGCTCAAAAAAAAATAAATAAATAAAAACTAAATAAAATTAAAAAACCACTAAATAATCTGTTTTATCATCACTGGAATACAAAATATAAAAACAAAATTGAAGAAAAAAACAAAAACACAGCCAAAGAATCCAAAATTTGTTAACACCATTTTCAGCCAAAAAACAAAAGGAGTTTGCAACAAAAGAACAAACAAAACGAAAACGACCACCACCATAACATAAAAGCCAAAATTTCAGCCAACATGAATTGAAATATGATAAATGAAAAAAAAAAACAAACAAAACATCACCTTCATTACAACCAAAAAAAAAAGCCAACTAACCAACCAACCAATCAAAAATAGAAAGGATCTATCACCACTACCACCACCACATATTACCATGTTGTACATTTTGAAATCAAACCCAAAAACAACAAAATTGTTCATTCGCGTTATCTATCACCACCTTCATGCTAGTCAATAAACAGTCATTTAAAAAATTGTCAACACATATTCAAGCCTTGTAACAAAAAAATTAAACAAACAACAACAAAGCTTAGGTCATGCAATATAAAAATTATCACAGTGACATATCACACAATGTTATTATAACAACAACAGTAAAACAAATTATCACAACATTATCTTTCATATATGTATAGACAATTTTCAGAATATTATAAGGTAACACATAATATCATTAAACAAATTTTGTGACTATCAAAAGCTTTTAACCCATTAGGAGGGTAAACTGTGAACATTAACACGAAAGATATGCATCATCATCATTGTGAATGAATTAGAGGCGGGTTCTAAAAACTTACTTACTTATTGAGGGCTTTTCATAAATATTGTATAATGAAATTAATTATATATATATATATATTGTATTGTAAATAATTAGTTATTAGATTATATGTGATATTCAGTGTCGGTTACACAGGTTATAAAAAGTCAAAAGTCAAGAAAAAAATATCTATAGAGAAGTTCATATTTATATACAGATGGAATTGTGTTAAATAAAAATAACACAAATCAAAGTCTAATAATTTGCCATATTTGAATAAATTTATTAATATCAGACGGACACTGAAAACTGATATTATTATAGAACCTTGAACACGCCGAAAAACACGTGAGAAAAATGTAATTGAAATTCTCAAAATACCAATATATGGGGCTATAATAAAATGGAAATCAATATTGATATTTGTTGGTAGTGGGATTTGACAGTCATTGAGAATACTAAATACCAAATTACAGTCAATTCGGTTGAAGAACGTGTCCAAAATTCTCAATATAACGACTTGAGTCAATATTAATAATTTTTAGTGCCGACATGTGGCGAGAACCCTTATGAGAACCCAAAATACCTTATTACCGTCAATTTTATTGCAAAATGTGCCAAAAATCCCCATATTGGAGGGGGTACCATATTATGGGGCTACCCTTAAACGTTGAACATTTTTAGTGCGATAATGTGCTATTCAATGAGATCCCAAATGACAAATTTCAATTCGGTTGGAAATCTTGTCCAAAATTCCGAATATTTGGGGATACCATTATATGGAGCTACCCTGAATCTTCGGTCAATATTAATATTTTTGGTACATATATGTTTTATTCAATGATGACAATGAATGGGTGTACCGTTATATGGGCTACCGTGAAACCTGAGTTGTTCAATGAAAACCGAAAATACCAACATTACAGCCAATTCTTTTGGAAAACCTGTCGAAAATTTCCAAAACAACGAGTATTAGGGAGTACCTTTATATGGGGACTACCCTGAAACATTGGTCAATATTAATAAGTTTTGGGAACGGAAATGTGCTATACCATAAGAACCCCAAAAAAGCCGAATTACAGCCAATTCGGTTATAAAACTTGTCCAAAATCCCCGAATATTGGGGATACACCAAAACGTGGACAGATATATGCCATTTGCAATACTAAACATCCTAGGAGTGTATGTGTGAAATTTCAGAACACTATCTTAAATATTGCGATCTCTATCGTCATTTAAACAGACGGACACTCATAAATCGACATAGAATTTTATTCTCTAAAAGGTCAAAGTGTGAACTGATATCTGTCAAGTAGTCGATATCTTCTCCTGCACAGCATTGAGTTTTCTTCCTCATTATTGCATTGCCAACAGAACTCCATATCATGGATTTCCCACTTGGAAGTACCAGAATTAATTATGCAGTATCCTGCATTGATTCCTACAGCCAGTTGCATATCTTTCATAACGTCAAAAACCAAGGATTTAAATTACTGGTCAAAAAAAAAACTTCCTTCATAGCTGAAGACCCTCCGCGGTTCTTTTGTAGACAAAAGTTCTCCAGAGCAAAAAAAAAATCTTTTTTCCCTTCTTCTTCCAGTGAAAAATTCTCCTCAATTTTTTTAGTTCTCTCTCTCCACCAATCATCGCCATCGTACTCGATTAATGCTTGTGTTAGTTTCGGTAATCATCGTCCAATGTTATGGGACTGTCATCTACCGTTACCTAGAAACATCGTCCCTTTGAACTTTGTTCAGTGGTTGGTGTCCTTGAATTAATAATGTTACAATTTATCTATTGGTGCCGCTATCTCCTGCCACTCATACGTTGGTTCTATCCTTATATGTCGATGACAAGATTGGTTATTAGCAATATCAGCAGTCTTTGGATGCACTTAATCTATATGTACTTTTATAAAATGTACTTTTATAATCTATATGTACTTTTATAAAATGTACTTTTATAAAATATTTGAAAATGGGATTTGAATCTGAGGCCCTTCGGTTTGGCATAGTATCCACTCTACATGTGGGTGGATAGTTTCAGAAATTAGAGACACCCTGGCCAATGTTAATAACTCATTATCGATTCAGACATCCGATGAAATAAATTTCCTTCGCAATTATGTCTTTGAAAAACTTTATTTAGAATAAGGTCATCGAAATTATTTTGAATTGTCTTGTACGTAAAGTCCCATTGGGCCTTTAAATTAAAAGGTTTTAAAATGTATTCTATGTTATGGGACTGCCATCTATCGTTGCCTAGAAACAACGGTTTCTTGAAATTTGGGAATGAAACAAATATTTGTCAAACAATTTTGATATAGGTCCAAGTTCTGACATTGCCCCATATAAAGATCCAATTACAGTCCCTTTTCCTTTTTGCAATATTTTCTCATCAAAGTTACATTTAGACTTGTTGATGCTCAGTTGCTTTGAAGTGCTACGAATCACAAACAAAAATTATTTATCAAGGTCCGAGTTAAATAAATGTGTTACATATTCTAAATTCAGTACTATTTTTATACAATATAAAGTCTACATTTTATTCAAATAACATTTATGAAAATATAATGTATTCGAAAAGTACTATGCTTATCCACAACATATTTACTTCTTACATTTTCATATTATACAGATATTACCCTCACATCTCTATATAACACCCACACTGAATACCACAATAATCTAATTAGCTAACATTGTGGGAATTTAACATTTTTTAACTTGATATTATCGTCACAGTCAATGCCAGGGCATACCATAACCATATCATAAGCCATTATCACAATATTATGAAATAGCAACAGGCCTCTAAAAGCTTGTTAAATGAACATTTAACAAGCTAAGCAAAAAACAACCATAAGGATAATTTAATTTTAAGCATAACCTCACCCCAGGTTACCAATTACAACCAACATCACATATCACAATCATAGCTATGTGTGTCCCAATCTAAAAAATCAACAACAACCACAACAAATGTTTTACTTTATTAAATTTTTTTGAGTTATTCATTTCGTCTCTCGTCCTCGTATATCTCACAACATACATCGAGTTGTCATGAAATCAACATCCATACATTTGCTACATAATTACAAAAAGAATGAACAAATCAAAGAAAAGCTAAAACCAAAGCTCTGCTAAAATAAAACAAAAACTGCTTTAATAAATTTTTTAACACTCGTTTGGGAATGTTATTTACGATTAAACCAACCAAAAAACAACAACAAAAAATTCAAGCTCGTTTCACGCGTTCAAAAGTTAATGGATTTCTTTTTTATATTCATATATATATTACATATTTTCTTTCTATATATATTTTAATATGAATATACATTTTTATATATATTACATATATACTCTAAACAAAACAGCAAGAAAAAAAAAATCAAAACAAGCAACTTAAGGCTAAATGAAGAACACTTTCAAAACTTAGTTGAACTACACTTAAATAAAATAAAAAAGAAACACAAACGAAAAAACAACAACTAAAACACGGAAAGAAGAAAACAAAGCAAAAATACTAAACAAAGCCACAAGAACACACTTTCACTGCCACCAAGTATCACAAACCATCACCACCACCACTACTGCCACACCAAACTAAGCAACACCGACACTTTTTTCGAAAACATAAAATCCACCTGAAAGAAAAGTAGTAATGAAAAGTTTATGAAACACGTTTTTCCTCCACTTTAATTTCCTACTTTATTTTTCCTGTTTTATTTATGCTCACCTCTATAACTTCTTGCTACACTCGAAACAAAATGAAAGTAACTAAGAAAACCAAGAACACAAAGATATATATACACCACAATATAACAATTTAAACAGTATAACGTACAAACGTTTTTGGCTAAAAAAAAAAACAAATTCCAACGCATCAGCTAGAACAAATCCAAAAAAGAGGGAAAAATTAAATATTTTATTTAATATTATTTCTATTTCTAATTTTCTGTTTTAGTAGAGATATTTTTTAATAATCGATTTATTATGGCTAATTTCAAATATTATTTGAAATCTTTTCTTCCATTGTGGAGGGCTACTATTTCTTACATAAGGTTGTGTGGTATAATTTTAAAATAACCAATTAAGGATGGAACTAAAAAAATTATTTCCGTACCCAATAACCTAGTAAAATTATTTGTCCAATTTGGGCGTTTCTAAATGGTAATCAATATTTGCAAATATATTGTTCATCCTTCCAAAAAAAAGGAATGTCACTTTGATGAGAATATATGACTACAAAAGAGAAAAGGAACTGGATCTTTATATTGGACCAAAAAGATCCGGAATGCAAAATTACAGCATAGTCGGTTTGAAAATGTTACTAAAACCATCAAAACACCGATGTAAAGAATGATCCTTGTATGTCTCCAGATTTTTTCATTATCCAACAACCCGGAATTCTAGAAAAATATTGCGATACCAACGAAATTCAAGGAGGCGTTGTTTCTAGGAAACTATAGATGGCAGTCTCATTACATAGGGCAATGATTAACGAAACTAACACAAGCATTGAATGAACTTCAAATAACCAAAACTTCACAATGACCAAGAATATATATATATATATATAAAACATTAAATTTAAATACCCAGTTGTACTTTACATACAAGACCATTCAAAATACTATCGAGAATCTGATTCTAAATAAAGTTGTCCAATGACACAATTCCGGAAGCTCTTTTTTTCATCGGTTGTCTGATACGAAATTGAGTTATTAACTCTGGGTTAATGAATTATTAACCCACATGTAGAGTGGATAGCGTGCAGACTACAAACCGATGGTTTAAATCCCAGATCAGGTGGATACATTCTTTGAAAATGCTTATCAAATATTTAAAATGCGATTTCTTCCCCTCCAAATGAAGTCCATGCGAAGCCCTCTGCTATTTCTATTAACCAATTTCCTTACCGACATATCAGGATAACACCAACGTAGGAAAGACAGGATATAGCGCCTCCAATAGGAAAATGGCAACATTACGTAATCAAGGACCACAACCACCGAAAAGATCAAGGAGACGTTGTTTCTAGGTAACGATAGATGGCAGTCCCATAACGAAACTAAGACAAGAACTAATCGAGTAAGATGACAATGATTAGTATGAGAAGTTTCAGGATAAAAACAATTTTTTAAGGAAATTTGTTTTTACTGCAAATGTTCTATACCATATTACGTATTCTCTTAAAAAAACGTTTTTTGTACTGGAGAACTTTAATCTTTAGCGGATGGTCTTCTGCTTATAAACACCTTCGGGAAATCTTTTATATATAGAAGATATGCAGGAAGTTTTTTGTTGGGTCAAAGTAAACTTACTGCTAATTTTCTTTACTATATTAGGTCTTCTAGCTAAAAGAAGTCTTCTGTCTACAGAAAATACAGAATTAAATGATATTCTTTCTACAGAAGACCTGCAAAAGTTATGTATATAGATCCATATGAAAACTAATCTTAAAAAATCCAAGGTTGACAGATGACCGACTCTTCTATGGTAACATTATAGATGTGCATCCTAGCCAGCAGAAATTCAATTACCACTATTTGATGTAGAGGATTTAATAAATCCCGACAATAGCCCTGAAATTCTATGGGTACTATACTTGTATATATAAGTTCATCCCGACTTCATTTCATACCTAAACTCCAGTGAAAAAAAATATACGACACTATTTATAGGTAAATTATACCACATAACCTCTACAGACCAGTAGAATTCGTATAAATAGAACCCTTGAAATAGAATATCACAGTGGCTCAAATTTATTTTGAAATTGCCATAATGTATATTTTCTTATTTCTTAATTTATTAATGTTTATTTTTTAATATCACAAATCACACATCTTGAGAAACACATTAATGCCACACACATAAAACTGTTCAATTATATCATATATACTAGGAAAAATATTTTGGAAATCGAATCAAATCACCCAACCAAACTTATCCTCTAAAAGCAAAACTCTTACATCAACTAAAATAAAAAAAAAAATAAAAATTAAACCACTAAATTAAATTGAAACCCTTTAAAAAGAATCCACATAATTTACACAATTAATAAAAAAAAAACCAAAACCTACTAACAACATCAAAATGTGTGTAATGCTTTTGAATTGAATATTCCGTAATACAAATTTTTATTATTATTACTATTATTTTTTGGAAACCTATTATGTGTGTGTTTTTAACTATCAGTGTAATTTTTAAGTAATTCAAAATCTCCATATTACTCTCGTATTAGTATGTATTTTATTTTCTATATAAACAAAAACCGAAAAAACCAATAACTAACAAACAAAACCAAATAACTAAATCCTTTAAAACATGTATGTAAGTGTATTTCAAATTGTACTCCCAAAACAAAAAGAATAACGAAAACAAAACTATTTTGCTTTGAATGTTTTATTTTCCAATATTAAACTGTTTTTTAGTTTTATTTCTTAACCTTAAGCATCTAATTGATTTGATTTTATTTTCCTACATAATTAAATAAAATGAAATTTAAATCCATCGTTTGATAAATAAAACTGTTAAAGAGAGAATGGAATTTTATTTACAAAACAAGAAGCTTTCAACTTTACAAAAGCAATTATATATTCCTAGTAAAATGTTTTACTTACCTATAGTGAAATATGAAATGATTTATTTATTGCTCAAGTAGAATAGATACACCAATCATAATTTGTTCGTCTTAAAGGAAATAAATTATGAAAATGTTTAAAATTTCGCCAATCTTCACAATACGACATGTTATTTGAAATGTATGTTCACAATCCGTATTTTGTAATCAAACAATCCAGACTATAGTATACAAAATGAATTGTGCAATGCTGTCCGGATAAGCGAAGTCCGGAGAATCGTTTGATTTCATGCAAATTGTCCATCAAATAAAACTATCAAATATATTTATTATTATTGATTTAAAAAATTCCATCACTGATATTTTACATTTCCCCCCCGCCTCCGGGTTTTGACACGTTATTATCATTATAGAAAATTACTATGCATTCCACCAAAAACTCGATTTATTTTATGCTAACGACATTACGTTTCCGGGACTTTTCAGCCCTTGCAATTTTTCAGATACGATTTTTAACCACGACATTCAATAGATGGCGTTATCCGCATGTGATTGCCAGTGTTGCCCTGTACACCCTTAATTAAGTTTTCATAAAAGAAAATGACAATATCTTTTAGGAGCAATTGAGTTTATATCTTATTTGAATTCAAAATAAAATAAAAACCAGTGAGCGGAGCAGTATAGTCGGACGGGGCCGACCATATGATACCCTACACAACTTCCATGAACATCTAACTTTCTGTGGTACCACATTCTGAGCTTGGGCAATATTTCGCGATGTTTGCACCCTCATGACCCACCAGAAGCCCACAAATATTACCAATATTCAGTACAGTCCTTCTAATTTCTTGTCCAGATTCCCTTCAACGTGGGTTGTTTTGTGATGTTCGGCTTTCAATTGTGGCCTGTAGATCGACTCGAAAAAAAATACGTTTTCGGTCCACTTCATCCGAACATTATTATCTGATCATCACCGAAAATTATAGGCGTTGTCCTTGACCATACCTGGATATTAGTGAAAGCGCCCTCTAGTGTGGTAATGGATTACTAAATAATATCTGAGTACGTAAGCATCTGTAAACATTTAAGCGTAACTCCCACATCCGAGTACATACGACAATAAAATTGGTACCATCATCATCATATCAACTTCTCGTGTCTATGTCCTTCAGGGGTAAATCTATACGCTATAGGATACAATTTTTGCCATTTTTCACACAAAAGTAAGGGTCCATTTGACCCGCTAAATATTGACCGATCTTTATCAAAACAGGCATGGTTATTCTTTGGCCCGATCCCCTTCTCCATGCAAAAATTTCCGGTGTTTGGGCCATAATTGCGGCCTCTGGAGGTACCAGAAAAACCGACAAAAATGAAATTTTTGGTCCATTTCATCCCCTAAAAAATAATCGATCTCTTTTAAAATCAATAGGGGTCTTCATTGGCCAGAACCCTTATTACATGCAAAATTTCGTGAAGATTGGTCCATAACTGTGGCCTGTATCGTGTTTACAAATTATAATGGACAGACGGACGGACACACATGTCTAGATCGACTCAGCTAGTCGAGATATACTTAAAGGTGGGTCTAGGACCGATATTTCGCGGCGTTACAAACATTTGGGGCTGCACAAAGCTATAAAACCCTGACAACATAGTTGTGTAGGGTATAATTAATTTTTTAAGTTTTTTGTAGTTTATTAAATGTTAAAAAAAAAATTAGAATATGTTGAAAATTGTGGCACCACTAGCAAATTGGCAGGACCAGCAAAGAAAAATTGAAATATATAGTTTTTAATATAGGCGCAATAATATCAATAATATGAATATTAAAAGAACTTTTTACAGACTAACTATTGGAATGCATTTTCAAAATACTGAAACATTAAAGTGGGACCTTCAAAAGTAGTGCAGAATACCAGAAAACTATAATTTTCTGTTTACATGGCAACTTTGTCAAACAAACTTTGATAATGTCGGATATTGTCAAGCTGTTAATATTCACTCGAATTATTTCAGTACCATTGTGCATGCAAAAGTTAGATAAGAATCTAAAATACCAATGATTTTCTCTAACACTTGTCGTCAGCGCCATCTATTTTTGAATATGTATTTTACTGGTCATAGTAAAACTGTAATTTTCTGTTAATATGGCAACTCTGCCATAAAATCTTTGATACTGTCAAGCTGTTAATATCCATTCGAAAATAATGAACAATATAAATACCATGATTTTCTCTAACAGCTGTCGTCAGCGCCATCTATTGAATGGGTAGATTAAAAAATCGATTATGCAAAATTTAAACCTTATTTGTTTGTTTCCTATCTGCTGAAGATATTGGCTGCGGAAAAGAAATTCATTATGTTTATATGAACTTAAAGACTTTATTTAACATGCTTCGGAATGTCCGATTTGGGCCAAATATGCACCGTTTTCTTGTATGATTTGTTGCCATTTCAAAGGTAACTTCATAAAGCATCTCTCATAGACGTCCAGCTCTCTATTTGAAAAAAAATCACTAGTATTATATTTTCACAATCCTCACTATCATTAAAGGAATTTTGCAATGGAAGAAAAATATGATAATAGCTTGGTGCCAAGTCCGGACTGTATGGCGGATGCATTAAAACTTCCCAACCAACCTCCCGAAGTTTATGGCGAGTCACTGTATATGTGTGAGTGCTAGCGTTGTCCTGGTGGAACAGGACACCTCTTCTGTTGGCCAAATCTGACCGTTTATGGTCAATTCTAAATGGTTTAAAAAATTTATCGTAGCTCTTGGGCGATGTTACAACAGCTAACATGCCGGTCAACTTCGATAATTTCTCCGATTTTATCGACATTTTCAACTACCAGCCTACCTGTGCGATGTGCATTCGTTTCATTTTAAACAGGTGGTTATATCAGTCCCTAGTGAATTAGAATAATTATACCGAATTGTTAAAGTTAAATATTTCCAAATGAAAAAAAAAAAATATTTTATGGTGTATCTATTTTTGTGCGAGTTGTTATTTCAGGTTCTAGTGTCAAAAATTATACAAAAGTATCGATCACTTATACCAAAGTTCTTAATAACAAATGTACCTATTTTTGTTTTGTTTTGTTTTCTTTATAATTATAATATTATTTAATTAAAATATATTTGTACAAACATTTCATTCTCCCTTCTAACAGTTTGAGATTTAAGCTGTCCATAAAAAGCTAACTTTAAAATTTTAAACTAAACCCTAAATTTAAAACCAAGTAAATTGGGCAATATAAATCTCCTCACGTATCTATTTTTAAAAATCCTTCCTTAAAAATAAAAAATCAATAATTTATAATTTAATTTTATCACACACATTTAGTATAACATTTCATTACCTTTCTCAATATGAAAAAAATCAAACAAATTCTATCACTTTTTCAATAAATTGTAGTTGAATAAAAACTAAACAAAAAAATACACAACCAATCACATTTCACTTGCCAGCTAGTTTCAGTTGCTCTCAATGAAAAAAAAGAAAAACTAAAACAAAAATGAAGTATTTCACCAAAAACCCATGCAAACGTACAATGTCTTTCACCACACACCACAATGTGTTTTTCACATGCAATATTATTTTTGGAAATCTTAAAAGTGTTTCAACAAAAAAGTTTGTCAATGACATTTCACCCCACAACTCACAACAACAGCAACAATAAAAGTCACTAAAATCACAAGATACCACAATCACCAATTTGCTAAATTACAAAATTAGCTCAATCTCACCTTTGAAAAACCACCAAACATTACAAATTGTTTGAGAAAAAACGCTCATTTGTAAACAAAAGAAACTCACCACTCTCTCTATTTCTCTGTCTCGAATTCACTAAAATGTCTCACTTCCTCTCAATTTAATGCTATCACAAAATTGTTGAAAACAAAATTGTATATGACCAAAAAAAACTAACTTCACCAACAACTTTTGTTTTCATTTATAATGGAATTTTTGGCCAGGATATCCAATCACAAAATTCACCATTTCAAGTTTCACCACCACCGCCACAGTTTTTCTACCACCACCACTACCACAAGTATCAATGAAACAAGAAATACATCACTACCACCACCAAAGCTAAATTTCTTACTCTTTAAGTTTCCAAAATTTCCACCTATCTCACTTTCAATTCGAATTCGAATTTTTCACTTTCACTTTTAATTAGATTAAAATGAAAACATAAAATCCCCAGAAAAAAAACATCTTAAAATAAATCAAACAACTAATTAAACCCAACTAAAAACCAAAACCAAAAAAATAACAATTCTTAAACAGATATTATCGAAATTTCATAAACCAAACCAAAACCAAACATAGTATCTAATTCGTATCTCAATTTCATATCGTTTATTTGTTTTTTCAATGAAAAAAATATGAAATCTCTCAATAAATCTCTATAAAATATCGATTCCAGTGGTCATCGTTATTCAGAATACTAATCGCAAAACAAAATCAAATCGTTAACAGAAAAAATTGAAAAAAGTCATATTAATATCAAAAGAAAGTGACATTTTTCTACTTCTCGAACACATTTCGCATTTTTTGTAGAAAATTCATAAAAAAATATTCTTAACAAAAAAAGTGAAAGTAATAGTTTTTTGGGGGAATAAGGGGAAAATGGTTCAAATTTAATTATAATTTTGTATTTAAATAAGGGGATATATATTTGGAATCCTATCCAAAATTGTAAAGTAATACGAAAATAATTATTGTGACAAACTTTTTACTCTCTATATTTTTCCCTATCCAAAAATATTCCGTTTGACTCCAATTCAGCATTAGGGCTTACATTTTGATACAAGAACATATCTCGTCGAACAATTTGGTGACGATCAAGAAATGTATGACTATAAGATTGATAAACACTTGCTCCTCGATAATCTTTGTATGTCGTATTATGTCTTGGGCGTGATTTCAAAAGTTCGAATTCCAGCGAAGGAGGAAATATAGTTTCTAAGAGGTTTTCAAGTGGTGTATCCTCATCCAGATGCAATGCATACAAAGTCTGTCTGACATTCAAATCACCAACATGAAAATAACATAAAATAGGAATGGCAGGAGACAGCACCACCCAGAGGAAATAGTAAGAACATCAACCAATGAACAAAATTAAAGGAAGCGTTGTTCCTAGACAATGATAGATGGCGCCCCATCACTAAGGAAAGGTAACGAATATGATGGCGATGCTATGTGGAAGTCTTATGCTCCCAAGTGGAGTACCATGTTAAAAACTATTCCTTCTGAAATTAAAATAAGTTGGACGCTTTTAATCCACTCCTTCTGCGAACACACAATCATATGCATAAGAAGTATTATATTAGAGAATAATGTTAGCAGTCCAACTCTTCTGATAGAGGAATTACAGGAGATAGCATCACCCAGAGGAAAATGGCAACACTAAATATGTTAGGGCTTCAACCAATGAACAAAATCAAGGAGACATTGTTTCTAGAAATTGATAGATAGCGTCCCATCACGTAGGAAAGGTAACGAATATAATGTCGATGATTTGTGGTAGCCCATGTGGGTTAATATATGAAAAAAAAAATTCCTTCTAAAATTAAGAGAAGTTGGGGACTATTAGTCCACCCCTTCTGCAAACACACAAGCATATGCATAGGGAGTATACTATTAGAGAATGATGTTTTGCGGTTCAATCTTTCTGACATAGGAATTGCAGGAGATTACACAACCCTGAGGAAAATGGCAACACTAAATAAGTAAGGACATCAGACAATGAACAAAATTCAAGGAGACGTTCTTTCTAGACAATGATAAATGGCTTTCCATCACCTAGGAAAGGCAATGCATATGATGGCGATGTTTTGTGGAAGCTCCATGTTACTCCCAAATGGAGTTACATTTGAACAAATAACTCTTAGAAAATTTAATTGGAAGTTGGAGACTCTTAATCCACTCCTTCTGCAAACACACAAGAATATGCATAAGGAGTATTCTATTAAAGAATGATGTTTAGCAGTCCAATCCTTCTGATACCTGATTTTGAAAATGTATGAATGTCATGTAAAGCGAATTCGGTATTGGATCAAAAAAGTTCATATGTTGCATAGGGATATGTACTCAATATATTCCCAAAAAAAAAACAAGTTGGACAAAGGGATTAATAGTCCTGTAAATACCAAACTACAGTCAATATGGGGTGTCTAGAATCTCAAAATTATGGGGTGTCTAGAATCTCCAGATTACATTTGAATCCTCTTGAATAAACCTCGCATAGGCAGTTAACGAAGATCTCCTCAGGTTGTCCATTGTAACCTTATATATAAATCATGCCCTTGGTTCATTTTGTTTTCATTTATATATATATATATATAATTATATAAGGAGCTTATTAAATTAAATTTTATGTATTAAATTAAATTTTAGCTCAAGAAAAAGACATATTCATAAAAAGATTGTCGAATTTTCTATTCAATATAAATATTATATTGAACATATACCTATTATGACACTGACGAACTCTACAACTAAAATAATTGAAGTTTTTCTGATATCCTCTTATTTAATTTAAATATGCCTTAATTAAAATTCATTAAACCAAAAATAAATTGGTTTATCATAAAATTTCTCTTCCCCTTACAGACAATGACGAAAAACTATTACTTTCACATATATTCATTAACATTGTATAAAATTTCCAAAAACAAAACCAAAACAAAAAATCGAAAATGTTAACAGTTTAATTTAACATAACTACCGAACAACAAAAAAACAAAAATTTGCATTCCTATCAATAATCTACTATTACTATTACAAACAAACTTTCTTCTCCACCCCCTCAACATCCTTTTAGGTTAAGTATTTTATGTATAACCAGATAAACGAAATTCGATTCTTTATTTTTTTTAATTTCACAAATTAATTAAACCCCTTATCAAATTATTAATAAAAAAACAAAAAACTAAGTTGAATAACTTACATACATACATGCCAAAAATTATCAAACCCAAACAAGAAATAATTATATATACATTTTTTTCATAATTTCCTTTAAATCAATTATCATTATGCAAAAGTTTTTACTACACTTTTACTATATTTTAATAAAAATTAATTTTTATATTTATTATTATTGTTATTATCATATTGTATTGTATTTGAATATTTTTTGTAATTGTTCGTTTGATAATAACAACAAAAACTGTGGAAATCAAAGATAACAAAAAAACGGAAGTTATAATGGAGCGTATAATTAAACAAATGCATATTCATTATTTATAAAATTATAGAAAAAAAAGGATAAATACGGATTTATTTCAATAAAATAAAAAGGCAGTGTAATTGCATATTATTTCATTTTACGTATCAAGTCTTGTTTTTGAATAATATTAAATCACTATTGACAATTTTCAGACAATTTGAGCCGATTTGAAAAATCAGTTCAAGTATACATGGTGTGGTTTCCATCAATACACCCAACAAAGGGTTGGGTGATTTTAAAAGCGACTCCATCTAAATCGTATACAGTCTTCGATTTGATTCGATCTTTGCACTTTGTTTTATTTTTATCAAATATCTAGTCATACTGCTAAGTCCCTCATAAAGAGCCAACGTTATAAAAACGTGTATATTTTTTACCAGAATTAGGTCAAGTACAAATGTGGTGCCTATGTTTCCCCTCCTTATGATACCCTGCACAACAAGTGGTCAAAATTTTTAAAATGTGTACTTTTGGTAAGCCTTACATTAATCTGATACATCCTGCACAAAGGCTCCAGACGAGCATCCTTTGTCGATCTGAAGATGTTAACCATCTGACCGACCTGTGACCATCACTAAGCACAATTATAATTATACCGTCAAGCTAAGGACGGTATATAAACATTGCCAACGCAAAAATGTGTCTCATAGAAGTGTGGTTTAGACCCCATGTTTCTTTGGACCAAATCCGATTCAGACAATTGGGAGTCGATGTACAAATGTCCGTCTGTCTGGCCTGCTGGTGCTCACGATAACTCTTCAAGACAGTAGCCGATTTCATCCAAACTTTGCATCGTAATATATTTTCTGAACTCAGTTCAAGTACAAAGATGGAATATCGAATATTTATAATAACTTTCGAACGGACTATTCGATTTTATCCAAACTTTACAAAACCTATCATCTTTATCAAGTCTAGATCAAGTCCGAAGATGGGATCCATTGGTTCACTCCTTCTGGTACCTCTCCCAAGGAGAAGATATTTAAAATTCAGCCTAGATCAAGATCCAATCATTCTAAAAAATCATTTTGAAAGCATAACACGCAGAATTCGAAATTTAATCTCGATTTGATTTTATGATTTTTATTTCCTATAATTTAGATAAGGTACATTCAAAATTGTTCGAATCCAATTGTAAATACCTCGAATACCTGGTAAATTATTAGGATGTAGATATATGTCAGTCAACCACACCGACCCTTGTTACAAAACAGGATTCATTTGTTTCCCTGACCGATTACAAAAGCTGATCTGAGAACAATTGCAAAATAGTGTCTAGGGGCTGATTGGTGCACCATTTTTCACAGACGAAAATATATAAAGCAGCCAAAAATCTGAAATTTTTGATTTTTTGGTCTTTAAATAGGGTTAGGTACACTTCAAAGAATAGCTCTGCCAAATTTCTCATTTTGAATTCCATTGGATGACAAATACAGATGTCATACCATGTCTTTGTTTAAAAATTTAAAATCAACAGTGTGTATTCCACGGTAGAATTGCATAAATCGACTCAGAAAGTGATTCTATGAATATTCTCAAAAGGAACCATTGTTCTATTTCGTTTTAATTTGCCTGTTACAAACATATGCACAAAGACATAATACCCTGTACCACAGTATAAATATGATTTCAGACCCCATATTTCTTTGGACCAAATCCAATTGGAGTCGATTTACAAATGTCGGTCGGGTCGGATGGTGAACACGATAACTTTTAAAGACAGTAACCGATTTCATCCAAACTTTGCACATTGTAATATTTCTTCCAAACTTATTTCAAGTTCGAAGATGTGAATACTAGCAATGCATATACACATATATTTACAAACTCCTTAGGTATCTATCGTGATAGCATTAAACAGGCGTTCATGGCTAAATCGATATAGAATTACATACTTATCAAGAACCCCTTCACTTAGGTGAGATAATACACCAATTCTCTATAGTATAAATTTTAAAAAAATTTACACAAAATAGTTAAACCTACAACTGAATTTTTCCATTAAATTAAAAAAACTCTAATCACAGCACATGTCAAAGAAACTTTCCTATTTTTTAATAACATCCTCCCATCATTAGACAGGAAATATATAATAATAATAATAATAATATGCAACTACACGCTCCATTTTACATGATATTTAAAAAAAATCGACAATACAAAAAACAATCTCTTTAAAATTAATAATGTCATCATAACAGGAAATGTTAATATTAGTTATTGCTTTAATATTAACCAATTTTTTATCAACAGTAAACAACAGTCACATAACAATTGAATAAATAAACAAATTTACAAAACAAAAAAAGAACAATAATATGTACACATATTTATATTATTATAATATACCCCGAAATGGGCAAACTATTAAATACATAATAATAAAATCAGAATAATTGATCATCATTAAAATATGCGTATGTATGTATTTGTTTAATTATTCACCAGAATAGTTTTACATACACACACAGTTTTCAATTTATGAATATCAAACGAACAAAAAAAAAAGAAAAACAAAACAACTGGCATAACAAACGTACAAACATACCACAAAATGCCATAGTTTAAATATTTATGAATAATACACTAAAATATTAATTATTTTATAGGACAAAAAAACGTATAAAATACCAAACATTTTATGTAATTGTATTTTTAATATTTACTGTATTTGTATACAATTTTTCTTCTATTTAATTATTATACAATTTTTTTTTGTTTTTATTGTTGTGAAAAAACTACTTTCTATTATAAATGATATTAATACAATTTTTCTTTATTATCTCCCTTCCCTTTAAATAAACAAAAACACTTATAACTAAAACAAAAATACAAACACTTCAACAACAACACCACCAACCATCACGAATGACCGACCGTCCACCTCCAAAACGAAACGACACAAAATTTCATATAATTTTGAAATTATCGCGCCCTTTGTCTGTCATCATTGGCCCACAAACGAAATAATATTGCTCGCAACAACAGGTGTCTCATGTCAAAATCGATTCACCTGTATTTCGCCTACACACAAATGCAACCGTTATATTATTAATAACATTTTCAATTGCTGTTACAACGCGTCAATACGTAGGAAATCCAATAGACTGTGTACATACGAGGTGAGTATACGTAATGTCAGTGTAATCCCGCCCAATCGTTGTCATCATCTTACTAACATTTGTACGAACCATCAACCCCAAATGTAGTTAATATTCGTAGCAGCATAACCATATAGAATAATTTCAAAATTATTTTTAAAGTAAAGAACATTCATAACACCTTCTCTTCTTGTTTTTTTGTTAATTTTTTATGAAAAATACAAAACATCGCATCGTTATACGCAGAGACATTCCGGAAGATGTACTTAATACATATTGTTGGATACATTCAACATATACAGTGGTGGATGCTTTTATGAAAAAGCAAGGTTCCGAGGTGCCTTTTCCTGGGGTTCATAATTCACAGGGACGTGGACCTCTAACAATAAAACATACAAAATATTATCAATGGGTGGCGTTTACGCTATTTTTTCAGGTGAGTACAAAATTTATTCACAACTTTGATATTTTATCGATAACATTAACATGAAATAATAACTGTGACTAGTCTTGACCACAACACAGTGAAACATCTTTATCTCCCAAATAAGAACAACACTGCATTATCGGCATGTATGGTGAAATAGCTTACTGATGCTATAAACTTCCTCGTGGTAGTGCAGTTAATATTATGAAATTATGGTAATACAGTTGATTGTAACATATCGACAAATATGCCTAGTTCAAGAATCGTTTTTATGGACTGAATGTAATTATGAACACGAACACAAAAATGTTCATAATACATATTACACTACTATCGACAAATGACGATAAGGTGCCAATTAAGAATTGAATATAGAATTACAATGCTTGAATTTAAAAAGACAAATCGTGACAAATCATTTATTATTCAGCTAGTTTATGAACCAGAAACTGGTGTCGGATATAGTCTACATTAAAGACATTTATTTATTACAAATTATATGAGTCCTACTTATTCTTCGAAAATCTACAAGATTGTGTCTTATTGGAGAATACAACAATAAGGGTTAAATTAACAAAATATTTTTATACGACTGACTATGAAGTTAAATAAGAAATTTTCTTATAGAAAACACTTTTATCGACAAATAACTGTAATCCCAAAACTAAAATAAAAATGTGTGGTGAATTTTGTTATTACGAAAAAAAAAACACTTTTATCGACCTCTTACAAATAACTGTAATTTAAAACTGTGATAATAATTTCAACGTATACAGAACACTTGTATCAACCCTTATAGAATTGGAAATACTTCCTTATCGACATTATTGCAACATTTATATATGTAAATGAAATGTGTTGTAGTGTGTGGTGAATTATAGGGAATGCTGCTATTTTTTTTAAATACCGTGTTTGTTATTGAGTAAATAAAATGACCATATTTTAATCTATCAAAGTTATGGACCCACACTGGTGGTCAAAACTAAAACATCTGAAATTGCAAACGAAATAAATGACCTGCAACGTTAAAAAAACCTATTGTGATTTTTTCAGAAATAAATATAGAAATAGAAATTTATTTGGAACAAAAAAATAATCTGTAGAAAAATTGGCCCAATTTTTGAAAGGTCAGATTTTTAATTTTTATTTTAAATAACTAAATTTCGATAGTGACCGACAGCATAACTATCATAACACTCAATTTCATCTTATGATATACTGGTCCTCGCAACCTGAACCTTCGGGAAGAGGTTATATTTGTTAGTTGGTGAATCTCTTTTGATTTTGCTATCTATGATACTCCAACGATTTTATATAGTGTAAATATCTAATGACCCGCAACCAATCTTTGACATGTTTCGATGTATGTTTGAGGTTACTGTCAAGCTGAAACACCCAAACAAGCTGTATATTTTCTTCAGCGAAGGCAACCATTGAGTTTTAAACACATTTGTATAAACAATCCGATCCATTACTTTAACTCGTAAAAAGATCGAACTCCAGAAAAGAAAAAAAACAGCCCAATACCATTATTGACCCTCCTACATGCTACCCAGAACCCTTGCAATACTGAAGCTGGAGCCTTTCAGCCTTTATTATTAAACTTTAATTCATCCGTGAACATAATATTTCTCCACTGAGCCGGATTTCACTTAATATGAGCTTTTGTGAAAGCCAAATTTGGGTTTCCGATTTTTTTTTTTAAAAAAACCCTTGATGGGTTCTGGACATGCATGCCATAGCTTCTCCACCCTCTGTTCCAGAGGTTAAATCCCTCTCACCAATTCCGTTGAACTCTTAAATTGCTCTGTGGTGAACTGTTACTACTGATATATAATTTGAGAAATCACGGATTTATTCAGAAAGGTTTCTCCGAAGTAATATTCTGTGGTTTTCACAATCAATGGTATTAGCTTTTTTATCGGATCGTTTATAAATAGTACATTGCAAAAAAGTGGAATTATGTCGATAAAAAATGTAAAGGTCATATTATAATCCACTAGACACTAGTAATTCTAAATTGCAACCACTTTTCATAATTTGTATTCCTAAACATAGGGGTATATTAATTGCAATGGAATTTCCAACCCCACTGGAATTATGTTGTACTGTTGCGATAGTAAGGGGATAGTAATATAGGGGATATCCTAAAAAGTTGAGCTATACCGAAGTTTTTTCTAAGAGGATATTATAACCTACGACACACTTTGTTTCTAACATCTCAACACTAGAAATCAGGGATCTATATAGATAATTATTGTAGGGTAGGTGTCTACAATAGGGAGTATCGTAATATTTTAGGGATATGGTTAAACGTGGACCCTTCTTCAAACTTGCCCTACCCTTTGGAAGCTAGCCTAATTAAACAGACATAAACTAACTTTTTATACCAAAAAAGAATTATAGCAAAAAGGGCCCAAACTCTCCACAATATCAATTTTTCCGGGTACCGTTGACTTAGCTGCAACCAGGGCTGCCAGATTTGACGATTTATCGTCATTTTGACGATTTTTTGGTCAAAAATTGAAAAATGACGATTTGACGATTTTTGCCCAAAAAATGACGATTTTTGGTCATTTTAGTAATATTGCAATATTTGGGTTCGTTTTGTTATGGCAACATCAAAAATGTATAAAGCGAAAGAAAAAGTAAAAAGAATTTGAATATTTGGCATATGTGTGTGAGGTTTACTTTGTACTGTTACAAAGCCAACAACAGTTTACGTTTACCCAGATAGGGTAGACAGCAACAAAACAAATAAAAGTTAACGGTTGTTGTTTTTTGACACGGCAAATAGAAGAAAATTGGTGAACGGAAAAGTTGTTATACATATTAAATTTAAGTTTCAATTTATACAAAGTTATTACAATTTAAAAAATATTCGATTTGAAAGCATTTGTAAAATTGTATCTATGATAAGTCCCACGTATATTAGTAATGAAAAGAATAATTCATTTTTCGATATCCTTAAAGAATTTCCACATTTTGTGAACGAAGATGAAAACAAAAATTGGATTCAGAATTTCGCGAACTAAGGTTGTTTGATTTTGATAACATTTGTGAAAATGATGAAACCGATTTATTTCGTTTTTGGAATGCAATATTTGATTTGAAACGTGGTGATGGTTCATATGTTTTTCCTATAATAACTAAATTTGTACGGAAGGTAATGGTATTACCCCATTCCTCAGCAAATGTTGAGCGTGTTTTCAGCCAAGTAAACCTTAATAAAACGAAAAGTCGAAATTCCCCCAATAAGGATTCAATGGAGAAATTTATACCAACGATTATTTAAAAGTTAACAAAACAAATTGTTATGATACGTTAATTAAAACCGACATGTTGAAAATGATTAACACAAATATTTCTTTTCAAAATGAATGACTTTATTAAAGTCGAAATGACTATTCAAATATTTATTTATAAAATAAATGAATTCCTTGATTAGCTTTAAAAACCGTGTTTAATAAATTGAATACCTCTTTTATGTTCATTTTAATAAAAAAATATATTTAAATATATCTAAATGTGCGTATTTAAATTTTTGACGATTTTTGATAAAAAAAATCGTCATTTTGACGATTTTTCCAAAAAAATCTGGCAGCCCTGGCTGCAACCTTATTTTTGACCACCAATCTCATTCGGCATTGCAACACCAATCCCATTCGGCATTGCAACTTCAACGCTTATTCGGAAGCTCTCTCTAGGAGAAAATTTGTCACTATTTGTCAAACTGCCAAACTTTGACAACTTCAACAATAAATGTTCCCACCTCTCTTTTAAATCCCATTATATGATCTGTCTGGAATAATAATGATAATTCGTGGAAATTACATCAAAATTATTAATTTCAATTGCTGAGTTCTATAATTCTGAATATCAAACTTCAACTTGAATTTATATTTGTTGCAACTTATTTTTTACAAAATAGTATTGTAATATTGTAGGTATAACATTTAATTACTCACACCATTGAGTAATACAATTGGAAAAAATGAAAGTTGTAAAACAAATATACACAAATATGCTTCAATTATATTCACTAATTTCCCATTGTAAATAAAATGACAAAACTTCAAAACGACACGAGTTATTTTCCTAAAATTCAACGAAAATATTTTGTTTTTCCATTTGTATTTAACAAATTCATTAGATGCTGCTCCAATTGGGTGTGATAAATACATACACCAATTTTCTTTCTTTTAATTAAGATATTTTTAGTAACAAAAACAAACAATTACCATAATATGCGAGTATATCTTAATGGAAGTGAAGCACAATCACAGCACTTTCCCTCAAGTAGAACGCTAATTAGAGCATCTTCAAATAAATGCATTTCTTCGAAGTATGTAAAGTGGACCTATATTTCTATTGTGGTTCGTATATTTGTTAATAAAACAAAAGACTGTGAATAGAAGACACGAAAAACAAAGGAAAACTCTGGACATATCACAACCACTTACTTGGAGAAAAATAAACAGGTAAAGTGAAAAGTGAGAAAATAAATAATGGAACAATTTGTATTATACTTTTTTGGGACTAATATAGCTAACACAGAGAAAGTGGGTAATGGAATGCAATGCATTTCTCGACATTTTTGACAATTATTACAAACTTTTAGAAAGAAGATTTTATATATTAAGAAAATTAGAAACTATAGAACTTCTTTTAAATAAGATGATATAAGCTTGGTGCCGAATCCGGACTGTATGGCGGATGCATTAAAACTTCCCAACCAAGCTCACGAAGTTTCTGGCGATTCACTGTAGATGTATGTGGCCTAGCGTTGTTCTGGTGGAACAAGACACCTCTCCTGTTGGCCAATTCTGGCACTTTCTGGTCAATTTGCTATCTTCAAACAGTCCAGTTGTTGACAGTAGATATCAGAATTTAGCGTTTGACAATATGGAAGCAACTCATAATAAACATTCCCCTTCCAGTCCCACCAAATGCATAGCAGAACCTTCCTGGCCATTAGTCCTGGTTTGGTCACCGTTTGAGGTGCTTCATGCTCTTTGACCATTATCGTCTTTGCACAGGGTTATCGTATGTGATCCTTCATCGTATTTTTTCGAGCTTCTTTTTGAATCCAGTTAGATCCTTTTTGGTCAGATTCAAAAATCGAAAAGTCTAAAAGTCGACTTTTGCAATCCACTATGTATCCCTAGTAAAAATACCATTGGATAAAATTCATATTTTTACACAGCCTCCATTTTAGTGGGCAATCAAGCTTGGTGCCGAATCCGGACTGTATGGCGGATGCATTAAAACTTCCCAACCAAGCTCACGAAGTTTCTGGCGATTCACTGTAGATGTATGTGGCCTAGCGTTGTTCTGGTGGAACAAGACACCTCTCCTGTTGGCCAATTCTGGCACTTTCTGGTCAATTTGCTATCTTCAAACAGTCCAGTTGTTGACAGTAGATATCAGAATTTAGCGTTTGACAATATGGAAGCAACTCATAATAAACATTCCCCTTCCAGTCCCACCAAATGCATAGCAGAACCTTCCTGGCCATTAGTCCTGGTTTGGTCACCGTTTGAGGTGCTTCATCGCTCTTTGACCATTATCGTCTTTGCACAGGGTTATCGTATGTGATCCATTTTCGATCCATCGTATTTTTTCGAGCTTCTTTTTGAATCCAGTTAGATCCTTTTTGGTCAGATTCAAAAAGCGAAAAGTCTAAAAGTCGACTTTTGCAATCCACTATGTATCCCTAGTAAAAATACCATTATATAAAATTCATATTTTTACACAGCCTCCATTTTAGTGGGCAATCAAATTCTTGGCAGAAAATTGTGAATTTAGGCCAAAATTTTGACATAGGTCCCACATAGAGGACCCTCCAAATTTTTATAATTTCAGACACATCTTCTCATCAAGTAGCTTTTATTTAGCAATCTGTGTTTTGAGTGTGTGTTAAACTTCCTAACAATGTTTCCAATGTGTTGACGTAGGCCTCTTATAAGGGTCCCGCGCATTTTAGGTATGTTGCAGATTCAAGCTGATTTTTTCTAACCAGAGTCTGTACCTCGCATTTTACCATCATTTTACACTGTATGTCATTTCGAATGTCCAGATCTGCAAACGGAAAACAATTTTAACTAGCTACCATTTACATTTAAAGAGTCTTCCCTGATCCTTCCATCATTGGCACTTATCTAAAATAATTCTCAACTAAATAAATCAATTTACAAAATGACTCTCATTTTTATTGAAACAAAAAGTGAGAATAATTTCCAGCTAAACAGCAATCATTGACGACGTCCATTTAGACGTCTATGCCGGAAATGTACAAATGCAAATAATATGTTCATGTCTATCGGTAGGGAGCAAAACAACAACAAAAACAGCAATCTGCATTAATTCCAAATCATATGGATGCCCAATGAAAATCTTTTAGTTTTCATTTTTTGTTTCTGATGTGATATAAAGATGATGTCCCTGTATGCCATTGTTTAAATTGGTTTTGATTATCGCCTCAAATATCAAAACAATAATCATCGTCAATGGTAAGGGAAGAAAATCATGGCAAGAAAAGGGCAAGCAACAAATGTGCAATCCATATGTCCCATGAATGTCTATATGTATATATGCGAATACATATCACACACAGAAATCCAAACAACATCAGTCCATGGACGCCAAATCCATCGTTTACATTGATGGCGGGACTATGTGAATGCCATTTGTATATCATACACACGTAGAGACATAGTTGAATAGTAAGAAAAAATCTTAAACTTTTTTGTGTGCTTTGCCTTCCTTCTTCTTCTCATTAAAATAGTAGACTTATTGCAATTGTTGTTGTTTGGTTGATTTTGATGTTTCTTTTCTCCTGCAGCTTGATGTATTTGGGCAACAATCCAAATGCATTTCGTTATAAACAGAGCAACAGCATGTTGTCCGCTTGATGTTGTCCGGGAAAAAAAGGGAAAATTATAGATGTAACAGCAACAATCGTAGTATTAGTGCTATTGTTAAGAAATTAATTCACATGGTTTTTTGTTCTTCGTTCGATTCTTACAATTTCCTTGGTCATAAAGATGACATATTCGAGGATTGTAAGGGAAATTTTGTGGTGTCGTAAAATAAACAAAATAGAAATATGGGGATATTGAATTTTGTAGATAAAATGTCCATTCCTTTGACCAAAATCGAATCTTTGATATCCAACTCCATAAAAATCCTGCATGGGGATATGTCAAAAAAAATTGACCATCACTTGTGGCGAACAACTTCCGAAGGTTTGTGTGGCACCAAGAGTTTGAAATGTCGCGAAATATTGGAAGGGACAAAGAAGACTCGTATTGTTATCGGGCATAAAATGGACGAAAAAAATAAATTTTAGTCGCTCTAGAGGTCACAGTTATGACCAGAAAATCATGAAATTGTACATAGTGAAAGGGTTATGATCAGGGAGTAATGGTGGCTGTTCTGGCGAAGATCGTTGGTTAAATGGAACCTGACTTTTGTGTTAAAAATTACAAAATTTCTATTCTAGGGCGTATATATTTCTCACTGAAGGACATAGACCCGAGAGTTTATAGCATATTCAAGAGGAGTGGATGACCTTCAATTTGATATCATATATTGTTGTAGGTGCTTTAGTTATACTAAGATAATTACATGTGTCTACGTATTTTGATTTGGTTAGTATTGCCACTGCCACACTAGAGCGTGGAAATGTACCTATGATGGCTACGAAATTTTACATAAGGTTCCGGTTATAGCCAAGGACGACACCAACAAATGTTGGTGGTCATTAGATGATATTTAGGGGTTGGAATGGATCAAAAACTTGGTTTTCTAGTCCTAGTCGCTCTAGAGGCCTCTAATATATGCCGAACATCACATTTGTACAGGGGAAAGATCTGGCCATCTGTTTAATTAGGATCAAATGAACCAAGACTTTGAATCGTATGCCGTAAATAATTACTCCGGAAAAGCATGATTCGGAAAATATGGCAGGGTAAGAAAGATCTGTTGTCCTCTAATTGATAGGGTAACATACGGTCAGCCCCATCCGACTATACCGCTCGGCTCACTGGTTTCAAAATGTCTTTGTACAACCGAAGTCACTTTAAGAACTTCCCTGCAGCCCCGTTCGGGTTTATAAGAAGGACTCCCATCAGCTAGTCCATAAAAAAGATATAAGATAATAAATTACGCCCTTGTGCTCGTCTATAAAAAGACTCCCTTCAGCTCGTCTATAAGGATGACTGCTATCAGCTCGTCTATACGAAATATTTCCTTCACCTCGTCCCCTAGACTTCTAGATTCAACTCGTCTATAAAAATGACTGCCATCAGCGCGTCTATAAGAAAGACACTCTTCAGCTGTTCTATAAGAAAGACTCCCATCACCTCGTCTATAAGAAAAACTTCGTTCAGCTCGTCTATGAGGAAAACTTCATTCAGCTCGTCTATAAGGAAGACTCTTTTCGAAAGAAAGAAAGACTCCCTACTTCAGTTCGTTTAAAAGAAAAAATCTCTTTCAGCTCTTTTAGAAGAACGACTCCCTGTTTAGATAGTATATAAAGATTCCTTGCTTCAGCTTTTCTATAAAGAATCCCTTCTTAAAGTCGTCTTTAAGAAAGACTCCAAGTTTCAGTTCGTCTTTAAGAAAAACTCCAAGATTTAGTTCGCCCACTTCCACTCGCCAATAAGAAAGATTTGCTGCTTGAACACAGACTCATTTTATGCCTCATTATATTACAGACTCCTTTTATGCCCAAGTATTGTTTTAAATGTTTTTACTATTCCTATTTTTATTCAAATTTACACAAAACTTCCAAATCTAACCTCACATACTTATATTTAAAACAAAATATTTCTTATATTCAGCTCCTTATTATAAGACATATGGCAAACAAAAATCTCATGCAGTGACACAGACAAATGCCACCAGGCATATATGATCTATAGATATGGATGTGATTTCCTTTTTATAAATCTAAGATGACATTGAAGTTGCTGGTCAACACATGACAAAAAACAGACTTATAGAAAATAAAGATGAAAAAAAAAACAACAACAATGTGTTTACATATGTTTCCTGTTACTAAGCCATCAAATAATATTTTCAAGTGCAAGAGCATAATGGCCATAAAAGGATGTTTTATGAAAAGACAAGAGAATTTGTTGCTTCCTTTTAGATTTTAATTTATACCTTGAAAACCTTTTAATATTGATTTTTTTTGAGAATGCCATTAGAATGTACACAATAGCCAAAATTTTTGACACTTGTGCAACATATATAAATATGATATAAAATGCATAACTTCCATGACATTTTAAACATAAATAAATAATATTTAAAAAAACATAAAAATTCCTTATACACTATAAATAATGTTTCAAAAATAGTCAGTAGTAAACAATTTAAAAAGAAGAACCCACAACCACATAATACGCTGTTGACTCATAAAATACATATTTACAAAATAGGTCAACCATATTCAAAATTTCTCATTTTATATAGTTTTGGCTGTTTTGTGTCTTCATTATATTAGTTTTTGTTGTCGTTGTTGTTGCCTGGGTGCAAATGATGGCACAGCATCACCAATAAGAAACATGAAATCTGACATTAATTGAAGGTGATGGTTGTTCCCCCTCAATTTCTCGTGTGGAAGCACACAACCACACACAATCTCCCCAAATAACAAATGCAGCAATCTCCCCTAAATAATGCAGCTCCTTGCCAATAAATCAATTAATGATTATCTTTTTTCATTGTTTTATATTCATTTAAAATGTTTTACTGTTTAACATCAACATTTTGTTATTAATGAAAAATAAAATTGGTGGCATGCAACAGACTGCATGTTAGGGGGTGTTGACGGTTTATTTGACAACTAGAGCTAGCTGTTAGTAGTATCAAGCAACAATGTGGCAAAGTAATGACATTGAGTGTGTATTTTGATATAAAGAATTTATTAATGATATTGTAGATCAAAATCGGGCCGAAGGGATATGGGTACTATGGTTGGCAATTGTGACTAAAACTCCCAGTACAATTAAAACGGTCTGACTTGTTATGTAGGAGATATATACACAATTGGAGGAGTTGCAGCTATTCTTCTTCCTATGAAAGAACTGGAGGTATTCTTCTTCTTATAGGAAGCCTGTAGGTATTTTTCTGGAGGTATTCTTCTTCCTATGGAAGAGGTGCATGTATTTTTTTCCTGTGAAAGAGCTGCAGGTATTCTCCTTTCTATGGAAGAGCTGGAAGTATTCTTCTTCCTTAGAAAGAGCTGCAGGAATTCCTCTTCCTGTGGAAGAGCTGCAGGTGTCTTCTTGCTGTGGAAGAAGTTTAGGCATTCCCCTTCCTGTGGAAGAGCTGGAGATATTCTTCTTTCTGTGGAAGAGGTGAAAGTATTCTTTTTACTGTGAAAGAGCTGCATGAATTCTTCTTCCTGCGGAAGCGCTGCAGTTATTCTTCTTCCTGTGAAAGAGTTACAGGTATTCTTCTTCCTATAAAACAGACACTCAGAAAGAAATATCCCCACCTTTCAAACAATTCTCTGCTTCAAAAAATTCTCTCTTAGCTCGATGTTTATAAGAGAAACTCCCTTCAGCTCGTCTATAAGGTAGGCTCCATTCAGTTCGTCTAAGAAGACACCCGTAAGACACCCTGCTTCAAGTCTATAGAAACACTACGTTCTTCACCTCCTCCCTAGAATAAATAGTACAAGGATGGCTAAAAGAAAGAGCGCCTCCAACTCATCCATAAGAAACACTACTGTCTGTTAGAAAAAAATGTCCGCTTCAGCTGGTCTATAAGAACAGACTTTTTCCATCAACTCGGCTCTAAAAAGACTGTCTACTTAAGCTCGTCTATAAAAAGGACTCCTTGCTTCAAGGAAAACTCCCTTCCGTTGGTCTATGCCTGCTTCAAGAAAAACTCTCTTACGCTGGCCTATAAAAAATAACTTCCTGCTTCATTTCGTCTATAAGAAGTACTCCCTGTTCCCTAGAAAAATACACCAGGCAACGTAAGAGGAAGATCCCTCGTTTCAACCCGATCCCCTTTCACTACTGTCAGTTTCTCTTTTAAAAAAGTCTCTGCTTCAGCTCGTCTATAAGAAATGCTACCTGCACCTAGAAAAAATAATGCAGGCTCCCGAAATGTCTCAATTCATTTCTTAGAAAGACTCCTTACTTCAGATTGTCTCATGGAAAAACTCCCTGGCTCAGCTCAGGCTCTCTTCAGCCCGTCTATAAGAAATCACTTCTTCAATCCTCACATAATAAAATAACTATTCAGCCTTTGTCTATAAAGTATCCCGACAATTGGACTACAAATAGAGTTTTCATTCAGACTTCTGAATTTGCTAAAAACACTCCTTTCCAATTTTAAACTGACCTACCTTAATGTTCGGAAGCATATGTTCACATTTACAAGTTGGAAGAAAAAATGTGGGGCATATCAAAACTGAAAATGTAATGTGTCGAGTTGCGTTGGAGTAAACCTAAATCTATTTTAGAACTCATAAAATTGGAAGATGGGTTAGGGTTGGGCATTTAGATGCAACGCCAACAGAACAGAAAAGTTTGGTATGGTCATATTTCGATCAGAAACAAATGTGATTGAATTTAAACAAATGTTGAACGACTGAGAAGAAATTCCTTCAAATGGTTATAAATCCATGACCGTAGTTTGAATCAATCAAGAGACGATCACATAACTTTTTAGTTGGGCGCCAATTTTTGAAGCACAAATTCAATGTAATTGCTTTTCTTTGACACCACTGACACCACTACTCTCACTCACATAATGATGCACATATGAGGAACTCTAGGAAGTAATGGCAACATTTCAGAAGCAACAAAAATAGAAGCACACATTTGATGTGAAATGACCATACGGCAGATTTCCTCCCCATAGTCAAAGAAACAACAAATTTGTTAAATTTATACGCAAAGATCAGAGAGAAAGCATTAAGGCGCACGCACTATTTTTTTCCTGAAAAGCTAAAAATACTTTAATGTTGTTCCATGTGGGGTGACTAATAACAAAACAAAACACAAAAACAAATATTTTGGCGTCATGTGAATTTACATTAGGAGCATTTTTTACATACCTGTATACTGGGATAATGAACGGATATTGTTGTGTTATTGTCTAGCCTGAGGATGTGTGCGTGTGTGTTTTGTTGTTCTAACATTTATTACATGACCTCCAGGGGTATTTCTCACACACTGGCAATGCGGTCAAGTTGCTGCTCTTTTTTTCTCGTAAACATACCATGTTGTCGCTTGTTATTATTATTTTGCACCAAAAAGTTCATTGTCAACATTTTTGAAGTTTAAGGGCCACAAGTATTTTTTTGTCTTTTCGCAAATATGTGTGTGTGTGCATGTTGTTGTCTTGCCACACCATGATGGTGCTTTTTGGGTCCCACAAGTGTGAATGCGGTATAAATGCGTTCATTGACCAAAAACTATTTCTTTTGTTTTGAACTCGGCTATAAGACCGGCGGTTTTTGTCTATCTCTCTCACTGTTGTGTACAGAGTGTCAATATATATACATATATATATATATTGTATGGTTATGTGTGCAAGGATGCATTAACACATGTAAACATTCTGTATTCATCTCGCCGGAATAATGCGTCGTATATCGTATTTCTATATAAGTTTATCATTTCCGGTAATGAGTATTGGGTCATAATTATGGTCGATGGTTTTTTTTTTCTTTTTTTTGTAATATTTTCAAGAATAGTTTCCTTTTCCTGTGGGTATTTTCTTGTTCATGCATATGCTGTGTCGAACAGAAAATGCATCATATATTACCAATCGATAAATAATATTGAATGCAAGTCAATTTTTCAGCAGACCTGAAAGAAAAGAGGTAGTACATTTTGTATTTAATATTGCTGTTGAATGAAAATACATTTTATATAAATATGCTATATTAATATGTGTTATTATACAATATGAACTTAATATTTTGATTATTTTTGAAATAAAAATAATTTAATAATGTTTTTAAATAATAAAATAATCGGGTTTATTTGGAATTATTCCCATGTTCAACTCATCCGAATTGTGTTATTATACAAGGATGTCAGTATATAATTAAAGAAGTAAATAGCTCGTCTTTAAAAAAACACTCTATCCATCTCCAGGAAAAAATCACATAAGCTTTCTGCTTAAATTTCCTGCTTCGGCTTGTCTCTAAGAAAAAAATCGGCTTCAGCTAGTCTCTTAGAAATACTTCCTGCTTCAGGTAAAACTTACTTATGCTGGTCTATAAGAAAGTCTCCCTGCTTCAATTCGCCTACAAGAAAGATTCCCTGCTTCCCCGGAAAAAAAGCTCAGACTGTCTAAAAAAGATCCCCTGCCCCCTCCCCCCTCGCCAAAAAAAGATTGCTGCCATTTCCTCTGTTAAAAAATTTCCTGCTACGGCTTGTCTCTAAGAAAGCTAGTCTCTTAGAAAGACTCCCTACTTCAAGATATCTTCGTTATTTTACACAAAGAAGTATTGGTTCATTTGACTCGGCAAATATAGGCCTTTAATTAGCATGACATCCATTCGAAGTAGTTGGTCAGATCGCCTTCCCAATGCAAAATGTGTGATGGTCGGCTGATAATTGTGACTTCTAAAGCGAATAGAAAACTAGAAAAAAAAACAAAGTTTTTGGTCCATATTTTTGGCCCATATCCTAGCCATCAGCTTTAAATTTCCGCCATCTGGTCTGGTAATGATAATACCAAACAAGTACGTATATCAATTTCAACCACTGCTCCAGTATATACAATAAACTTATCAGGCCTATGTCCTTCAGGAGTAAATATTTTCAGCATAGAAGACAAATTTTGTTATTTTTCACACAAAAGTCTGGTCCATTTGACACGCTAAATATTGACCGATCTTCATCAAAACAGTCATGCTTATCTTTGGCCAGATTTCGTTCCCCATTTTTCGATCAGAAAAATAAACAAAAATAAAGTTCATCCCCTAAATATTAACCGATCATTAGGAAAAAAATATGGGGTTTTCTTTGACAAGAGTCCATCCTAAATATTAAATTTCGTGACGATTGTTCTACAACTGTGACATTGTGTTTACAAGGTACATTGGACAGACGGGCGGACGGACACGCATGGCAAGATCGACTCAGTTAATCGAGATATTACGATCGGTATACTAAATGGTGGGTCTAGGACCAATTTAGAGAGAGGTGTACCGATTAGTACACCTCCAAAATGGCTTTTGGATGAATCCGAGAATTTTAAGTCGACGAAAGGTATTGATATTTTTTTTTTTTTTTTTGATGTGCGGAAATTGACGGAAGTTAATGGGTGTCAACTGACAGTTGTACGGCCGCTGATTTAATTAGATTTGTGAGAGATCGCATTATCATGGTGCACACTTTTTCGTCTTCTTTTGTTTGTTCTTTTGAATTTTTCAGAACACTTTAGGACAACAAATCGTAGTGTACCTCTAAGTATTGTTCTCTTAAGTTGCTCAAGCGGAACATTTTCCACATGACCAATTTTGCCGAATCGGTTGACAATTTTCGTTGGGCAGCTTTTCGCTTCTTGGACTGAATTTAGCCTTTTGTTAAATTTGGCTCGTCTTCGAAGACCCACACGGTACATTGTTTTTTTTTCGGGCTTATACGCATAAATCCTTTATTTGCAACCTGAGGTACTTTAATCGTTATAAACGTCTTCAGAATGGTAGATTTTTCAAAATATGTTTGCACAAATCGAATCTGGCCTATCTTGAGCGATTGCCAATTGTGTGGGATCCGACGAGAGCATGTTTTCATACAATATCGAATATATAGTGGTGGAATAAATACTCATGGATGGGGATAATAAATGCCATCTGTAATTTGTTTACAAATATACATAGGCAGACGGACGGAAATGTAATTGACATGGTCTGCAAGTGTTTTGCTTGGGACCCCCATTAAATTAACAACCAATATTTTTTAATATTCCATTCATAAAACTATCATCATTCAAATCACATCAAACCAATAAAATAATACATTGACTAAATTCATACCAAAACAAAAAAAATCATAACAACAAACTAAATTCAAATCATTTTGAATTAGTGTTTAATAAACCGTCTTACTTACAAATTGAGTTCACGTCCTCTTTATCATAACATATCCTTTGCACATCCAGGCAGCCAGCCCACTAACCCACACATACCAATACAACACATAAAACAATATCCGAGACCGTCATTTAAATCTTTTAACATTCCAATCCAATTCCTATTGTGGACGTCATCTAAATCGGCCGACCAACATATGTCACACTCATATCAATGTCTGTTTCTGGTGGTGCTGCTGCTCTACGTTACGGTCGTGCTCTCTATCTCGTTGGACATGAAGCTGTCTCTGTGCAGCACAACAGCCGTGGCAGCAGCAGCATCACATCAATGTTGATGATGATGGTTGTCGTCGATTTGTCACAACAAATAAACTAAACCAGAAATCCGACAAACAACAACAAATCAGCGGCCTACAACTACTTCGTATACACCGACAACATGTGTTATTAAGATATCATTTTGAGTGGGTGGTTAGGTTGGGCACTGTGGATAGTTGGGTGATTTGGTGGCAATAAGGGAAGTCTAAGATATTTTGGTTTCTTAGTTTTTGCCATTTTATTGTTGTAGTTGTTGGTGCTCGAATTGCAATATATTGTTTTCTCATAAGGATACTATCACAATTCTTTAAGATTATGGACAATCGAAATATGTATTTGCAAAAGTAAATATTTATGTGGGGAAAAAATATTTGTTTTAAAAACATTCAACAGGGATGTTGTATTGCAGGAGGATCCAATGTATAAGGGGAGTAAGGGATGGAAGCCTAACAGACGTCGCATTTTTGGAAAAACCATTAATATGAAATTAAACAGGTCTTTCTGCAACCTATAAATTTTGGTCAGATATAGAGTTCCTTCTTACAATAGGACAAAATTATGTAAATTAATTTAAAGCAAAATATCTAAATGTAAACCGATTTCATCGAAACTTGTCACATGTTAGGTTACACTTATTTTTTTTATGTTTTGTGCATTCGGCCACATTTTGAGTTATTTATTATATATAAAAGCATATAGGGACTTTGCACCATTTACTTAAAATCGGACAAAAATATATATGGGATCTATATCTGAATCAGAACCTATTTTTACGAAATTAAAAACACATATATCTACATACATAGCGTACTGAACTATGCCAAATTTCATGCAAATCGAAGGATATATTTGAACCGATTTTCATGAAATTTTACACACATCATTCAAGACCTTATTCATTACGCTGTGCCAAATTTCGTGCAAATCGAAAGATATATACGGACTTTTGTACACCATTTAGCTTAAATCGGACGAAAATATATATGGGAGCTATATCTAAATCTGAACCGATTTTCATGAAACTTAACAAACATCATTCTAGACTTAATTCATTACGCGGTACCAAATTGCGTGCAAATCGAAAGATATATAGGGACTTTGGTGCACCATTTACATAAAATCGGACGAAAATATATATGGGAGCTATATCCAAATTAGAACCGATTTTCATGAAATTTTACATTACGCTGTGCCAAATTTCGTCCAAATCAAAAGATATATAGGGGCTTTTGTACACCATTTACCTTAAATCGGACGAAAATATATATGGGAGCTATATCTAAATCTGAACCGTGCCAAATTTCGTGCAAATGGAAAGGCACCATTTACAAAAAAAGATATATATGGGAGCTATATCTAAATCTGAACGATTTTTATGAAGTCATCATTCTAGACCTAATTCATTACAAAAAATCGGACGAAAATATATATGGGAGCTATATCTAAATCTGAACCGATTTTTATGAAGTCATCATTCTAGACCTAATTCATTACGCTGTGCCAAATTTCGTGCAAATCGAAAGATATATAGGACGGACATGCATAAATCGACTCAGAAAGTGATTCTATGCATATTCTCTCTCGTTTCCTTTTGCCTGTTACAAACATATGCATAAATACATAATACCCTGTACCACAGTGTGGTGAAGGGTATAAAAACCTTTAAATTGATCTTCTGCCGTTAATTTGAAATATTTTCAAATTAAAAAAATATTCAATAGTGCCTGACCTGTGAATTTATTCTACCCTTCCTACTACGCCACTGCCTCTGTTTAACACATTTTTCTCAATGTTTTTATTTTTTCAAATGAAATACACTTGTTCCTTCAGTTGTATGATATTTTGTGTATGTATGTATTTGGTTACTACATAACCGCTACAATCATAATATATGAGCATGGTAATATTGCATTGTTGTTGCTGTTACGTTCATGTATGTGCATATGTATTTGTTTCAAACACTTTGAACAAATAGTGTCACAAAAGACACAGACACCAATACAATAATAACGATGAACACCACGAGACTGGGGACAACAAAGCCATTAACAATCCATATCAACAACAACAAGAACAACAAAAATAAACAACATAAGATACAATAATACAACAGTAAAAGAGAGTTGAGTAGCGTGCAGCGGACATACAACATCTTTACAGCTTTTAAAACAAAAAAAGTAAAAATACAAGTCACAGTGGGCTTGGCGGCATTTTTCAGGACCCAAAGTCAAAATTAATACGAGGGCTGTCATATTCTAATAACTTGGAGTGTGAAGGACATATGAATCTTCAAACGAAATATAACTTTTTTAATGGGATAACCTAGTTATATCCTTCAAAATCCTTTAAATGGCAGGATGTTTTAAAAAAGAGTCTCTATAAAAACATATATATATATATATATATATATATTGATAATTATTTGCGAGGATGTGTATTACCATCTGCATGTGAAAAACCCGAAATGCAATATTACTGCTACTTTTGTTTGAAAACAAGTAAAAAACTGTCAGTCTAGTGTTTGCGGACATCTTCGGAATTACACAAAGGTTTAATTATTCGCCTTATACTAGGTATATGTTTTTATCAAAGAGGTTTTAGATTTAGCTTTATTCAGTTCGCATCAAATTAAATTTACAGGTTTATAAAGCATTGACCCTTTGTGAGGGTGGTACCAGAAACAGAGGGCCGACAGGTCTCACCTTCGGAATGCATTTAGGTATGTAAAGGTAAAAGGTTGTGAAAAATTTGGTTCAAATCGGATATTCCATTCGCCTAATATTGAATTTATAAAAATTGAAAATTTTGAACATTTGTGTGGGTGGTACCAGAAGGAGTGGACCAATAAGTTCCATCTTCGGACATAATATAGGCTTGGTAAAGGTAATATGTGGTGCAAAGTTTGGTTCAAATCGAAGGAGTTGACCAATCGGTCCCATCTTCGGACTGAACATAGGTTGAAAATAGGTTGTACAAATTTTGGTTCAAATCGGATAGTCCGTTCGCATGATATTATAAAATACGTTTTTAACACGACTTTTGCCATTTCGTGGCAGAGAAATATTAGCTTGGGAGAAAAAAATCCATTAGGACGGTCGGAGAAATGATCGAAGTTAACCGGCATGTTGGCAGTCGTAACATCGCCAAGAAGCTAAAAATCGAGCATAAAACTGTTTTAAACCATTTATACAAAGCTGAATTCAAAAAGAAGCTCGATGTTTGGGCACTACACAAATTAACAGACAAAAAATGGATCACATACGATAACCCTATCAGAAAACGATCGATCATATTTTTCTTGCATTGCGAAATTTCTTTAATTATAAAAAAATGGTATCTAGGGAGGATTGTGAAAATCGATAACTAGAGTTTTTTTTTTTTGCAAATAGAGAGCAGGACTTCTATGAAAGAAGCATTATGAAGAATCATTTAAAATGGCAACAAATCATACAACAAAACGGTGCATATTTGGCCCAAATCGGACATTCCGAAACATGTTAAACAGAGTCCTACAGTTCATATAAAAAAATGGATTTTTCCCCCAACCTAATATTGTAGGTTACAAAAATATTCATAAGATTATATCTAGATGTTGGGCATCATATATTCTTCCCCGTCCGATTTTTTCTTTTATATAACGTTGTAGAAAATTTAACCCACTGTGTTACATAGTTTTACCACAAAGTGTTAAAATATTGTATCAACTTCTAGTAAAGAGAAAGAAACATATCCTGCTCTCCTAACTAACCATCCATCTATTAAACCAAATACCCATACAGCCAGCCAGGCAGTCAGTCAGCTATAATAGCCAGCTGACAATACAAAAGAAACGAATGCATGTCTGTTTTGGCCGGCAAAACAGTGAGAACAACAGATATGGTGACAACAACGAAGACACATCATTTATATTTTAAACGCATAACAAACCGGAAGTGGAATCGCGTGTGGCGGCCGATACTTGAGTGTATGTGTGTGCAAAAGATAGCCAAACATACAAGAAATAAACAACAGTAATGCCAAGTTTTCGCATACATTTTTACTGTAAAATTTTCAAATTAAGAGAGAGATCATACACGACGTGAAAGAGAGTGAAAAAAGAGCAAACAACAAACGTTCCTTTCCAGTTTTTCTGAAATAAGAAAAGTCGTGAGTAACTAATTACCAAACAAAACAATAATGACCAAAAGCAACAATAGAGAATCTAACGAAAGAGTAACAGAATATTTCGATGATTTTTCCATGTTCAATATTCAAATGGGAGAAACAAACACCAAGTGTATGCTTTTGCTCATTTTCCTCCTGATGCTTCTTTACCAATTTGGGTTGAGATGATTTAGCCATTGCCTGTTCACCGATAGTCTTTAATTTGGCGGCATTGTGAACGGGCGTCTGGTCTGCTCTAGTCTTGGTCTCACGAACTTTTTTGTGTGTTTTGGTTTACGGTGTGATTTTCCTTTTGGGTCTGACGCGTGTAATATTTGTGTTTTGAAATTTCGGTATTTTATGAACTTAAGGGGAACTGGTGCGCTGGCATATGAAGTGCACAAAACTCACCGGGTTATGTTTTCCATTGAAAAAATGAAAAAATAAAATAAATACCAAAACAACAACAACCAAATAAAAGATAAAAAACATATTGCATATGTTAGTGTATCCATAAGTTTTTCCTCTTAAGTAAAAAAAGAAACGAAAGAAAAAAAACGAAAAATCTTAAGAAAATCATTCCAATAGACAGACCTACTAAAAAATAAAACAAAAAAAATCAGTGTACAACAAAACATATAGACCAGACCATTGGCGAAGGTGTACGTATGTACGTACACACACGGTTGCTCTACATACATACATACACAAGATCGGGTCGATCGTGAATTAAGTTGTTTTTGTTGTTAGTTTTTCCGCCACCGCCACGCCAACTAACAATTCATATTTACACCAATACACACACACACAAACAAACAATGCCATATAATGCTGCCGCATGAAATAAAGTTCATTTCAGCTGCTTTACGAAAACATTGTTTTTGTGCGTTCCGTTATTATCCGAGTGCGTGCCTTTTTTCCGTCTATATCGTAAATGCTGCGCTACTACTACAAAATGCCGGAGTGTAATTATCGAAATTCAATTTCATGTAAGAAAATTGCTCTAAAACCGAAAAAATTATAATGTTATTTCCATTCACACTTAAATCGACGAGTTCAAAAAATGGAAAACAAAATTAAAGTTTTAATGGCTATGCCCTGAAAATGTTGTTGTAAATTTGAGTTTAATCGAAATTGTATGTACGAGGAGGAGTGTGTTAAGAATCAAAAGAAACATCAAGATTAAGAGGTGTAAGATTTCTCTTTTTTTTAGAATAATATTAAAAAGTGTTTGACTCTACAGAAGTACATCGTTGAAAATTTTATGAGTAGAAATATTCTTCTGTTGGGTAATTTTATGTTTTGTTGTGTACAAAAATGCATATGGCTGTTAGAAATCAGAGAAAATAGCATGAAAAATCAATTTCACTTTTCGATTTTTAAAATTTTCTTTAATTGAGGAAATGAGTAAATGTAGCATAAACAATGTAATGTATAAATTAAATGTAAATCGATAAATATTAAATATGATTATCTCGATTGTTGGTTTGAAATGCAATGGGGCTAGAAGAATTATAGGTTTGAGTCTTTATACTGATTCAAAATATTTAATTTAAAACAATCATTGATTAGTTCTAAATCGAGAGGTTTTATACAAAATGTTACACAAAAAAATTAAATTTTTTAATCGACTTTTTAGCCATAAATTAAGTAAAAAATAATGACTATCTTCATGAAAATCATTTATCTGAATTATGACATTCAAATATCAAGTCTTCAAAAATGGAGAAATTTGTAGGTACTCCGAATAGTTTTTTTAGGTGTATAGGGGCTACGCTGATAATTGGGCAAATATTGATATTTTGTTGTAATTTCACAATACCAAATTACAACAAATTCGTGCTGTAAATATCGCATATTGGGGGGCAGGGTTATGAGGAGGTTATTCCAATAAATAGTTCAATATCCCATTTTCATTTTTAAACGTCCTAGAAGTGGTAGTAATGTATGTGCAAAATTTAAAATAGTCAGACATTCCTAAATGGACATAGAATTTTATTCCGATCAAGAATATTCCACAGAATATGTTGAGGAATTAATATACTCTCCAGCTAATGGTGACAGTGTAAATTTAAGTCGAATTTATGATACCTTCATCATCAGGAATCAAAACATTAAAATTCCGGATGGTTGAATTTTAAAAAAGGCATAACTCCATATATTTCTGCAAGAACTTGTGGATATATGAATTATTATAAATTTTTTATTAGGAGGTATTTTACCCTTTAATAGTCCCATGTGACAATAGCAACCGCTTTGCTTGAACAATTCGACTTGGACTTTCAAAATACCTTAAAATTATCCAATTACATAAATCTATTTTTGCAAATTTTACTAGAATCGTGAAATTTGTGGATATGGGCTCTAAATGAAAACAAAGATTTTTTTAATCCTCTGACACCTCGAAATCTCAAACTATAAGCACAACGATTGGGGTGAAATACCGAAAACGGGACTGTTACATTATATTGGATCTCACTAAAACATGGATCCCTGTCTATACCAAGTGAAAAATCTGTCTTTCGACAAAGTTTTACATATTGCATTTTATTCAGATCAGATGAGGCAATTGAATTTGACTAGCAAATTCTCAAAATTGGCTCTATTTCAGACCTTATTTTATCGCTGGGACATCAATCAATCTGGCCAAGGTTGCTGAATCTTCTCATTCCTGAATTTAATCCGTTCCTTGGCCAGACAAAATTATTAATTTTCTTACAACCAAAATGTGGACCCTAGACATAAAATTGAACAAAAAATATAAATACACAAAATTTCATGTCAACATTATGTACCAATCATAGACACACTGTAACTGTATTGTGGAATCGGACAAATCTAAATGGGAGCTATATCTAAATCTTATCCGATCAAATCGGACATTCCATTCGCCTGATATTGGATTCATAAATATTGAAAATTTTGACCTCTTTTGGGGGAGCTACCAGAAGATGTGAACCAATCTTCAATCTTGATCTAGGCTAATAATAGGTTGTAAAAACTTTGATTCAAATCGGATCATGATATAATAAAAATTAATTTTTTGCGAAATTTTGACCATTTTGTGTTGGAGGTACCAGAAGGAGTGGGCGTACATTAGTAAATCGACTACAAATTTTCTAAAACTGATTTGGTCCAAATAAACACATTTTTGCCTTATCAAAATATCCAAAATACAATTTTCGGTATTTTGGATATTTAGAGCACGTTTTTCAATCAAATAGGCTATTTTCAAATTTAATTCATGTACGTCATAGTGTTAGGCTCATATCAACCAACGATTTCTTACTATTTATACCCTACACAACTATGTTGTCAGGGTATTATAGCATTGTGCAGCCCCAAAAGTTTGTAACGCCGCGATATATTGGTCCTAAACCCACCTTTAAGTATACCGATCGTCATATCTCGACTAGCTGAGTCGATCTAGACATGTGTGTCCGTGTCAAAATATAATGGACAGACGGAAATTTTGCATGTAGGATGGGTTCTGGCCAATGAAGACCCCTATTGTTTTTGGTAAAGATCGGTTAATATTTAGGGGATGAAATGGATCAAAAACTTTATTTTTGTTTTTTTCTGGTCGCTCCAGACCCAAACACCGCTAATTTTTTCATGGAGAGGGGATCGGGCCAGAGAATAAGCATGCATGTTTTGATAAAGATCGATCAATATTTAGCGGGTCAAATGGACCCTGACTTTTGTGTGAAAATTTTTTATTCTATAGCGTATATATTTACCCCTGAAGAACAAAGGCCCATGAAGTTGATGGCATATCCAAGAGGAGTGGTTGATCTTTAAATTGATACCATTTATATGGTCGTATGCACTCAGATGTGGGAGTTACACTTAAATATTTACATTTATTTATGCTTACGTACTGAGATATTATTTAGTAACCCATACCACACTAGAAAGCGGAAATATAGCTCTGATCGCTTTGAAATTTTCCATGAGGATCCAGGTATGGTCAAGGACGGATGATGATCAGATAATAATTTTGAGATGAAATGGACCGAAAATTTATTGTACCCTACACAACTATTTTGTCAGGGTATTATAGCTTTGTGCAGCGCGAAAAGTTTGTAACACCGCGAAATATTTGTCCTAGACCTACCTTTAAGTTTCATGATGATTTCAGATAACTAATGGTACATAGGTACATTCCAAAAATATTCACCATCAAAAATAGAACCACGAAGTAAATGTGAAATATTATAAAAACGCAAAATTATGTTAACTTCTCACGAATATTTAATTCCGATGATAGTTGTGTAGGGTATCATATGGTCGGCCCCGTCCGACTATACTACTTTCCTACTTTCCAATTTAAAAGTCAACCACTCCTTTTGGATATACTATCAACTTCTCGGGTATATGACCTTCAGAAGTAAACATATACGCCACAGAATGAAATTTATCACACAACATTTTGGGTCCATCTGCACCGCTAAATACTGACCATATTCCATGGTCAGATACCATTCCATGTACAAATTTCGTGATGTTCGGGTCATTATTGTGGCCTCTAGAGCGACCAGAAAAACACACAAACGTAAAGTTTTTGTTCAATTTCATTCTCCAAATATTAAGCAATCTGTACCAAAAACAATTGGAGTGCGAACCGATCATAGGTGCAAAATATCATGACGATTGGTCCATAACTGTGGCGTGTCGTTTGTTTATAAAATATAATGGACAGACAGACGGATTGACAGGCATAAGTGTCTAGATCGCCTCAGCTAGTCGAGATATGACGATCGGTATACTAAAAAGTGGAAACAATATCTCGTGAAACGCCGCGTAAAACCTATAATGCCCTTACAACATAATTGTGTAGGGTTCGCTACACTTTGAAGGAGTAGCGAATGGAATGATAAATAAACAAACCCTTAAAACTTTAAGTTGACCTTTAAAATTGGGAACTACAAAATATGCTATATCTTGGAAAAATCAGAGCCATTTAAATAGCAATTTACATTCCTTCATGTCTACATCTATATTTATTAATCAGTGATTATTGATAAATCAGTAATCCTTTATTATCAATTATTTTATAAAAAATAAAATCTATAAATTTCCAATTCCAAATCACTCTCTAAAATTTAAACAACAATTACTTTTCCACTCCACATAATGAAAACTTCATTAACAATTAGACTTCTCTAGTACCACCGGGTGATCTTTCAATTTGGTCATATTTATTGTACTCCTTCTTGAGGTCTGTTTATTCAATATATACATACATTGTACTCAGACTCACTATGGGTTAAGGTTTATGGTCGTGTCCATCATCAACTGAAGGTGTGAATTTTTTTCAACATATTAATTGCATGAATGCATGCTGCTGCTGCTGTCGGTGTGGCTGTTCATTGCCTTCCCAAAATGCAACCCAATTTCTAAAGAGGTTTATTATTAAAACACAAACATATGTGCGTGAAATATACACACTATGATATTTTTTTTTTTTCAAAAAAAACAGACCCACAATAATAATATCCTCAATAATTGTTAACAAATTGTGTCTCATGTTTTTTTTTTCGTACAGAAAAAAATTATGATAAATATGAAGAGGAAAATATTTTCCGCGTTCATTTTTTCTGAGTTTTGAGAAATTTTGCTGTTGTGTTTTTTCAGAACATTTTCAGGAAAAGACCATTAGTCACCATCATTTGTTTTATCATTAAGTGGCTGTTTATTGCTATATATACAACTCATTGTAGTATTGTACCAAATATTAAGTTAACAAAAAACCAAAAAATACATATATGTTTATTTTTGTGTTACTTTGTTTATGACTATGTGACCAGAATTTGAGGTTTTCCCCAAATTTTGAAAATATTTTCCTAAGTTATTTTTTTTATAATTCAAAATTCAATTTACCAATTGACTGCATTCAAGCTCAAGAAGTATTTTTACTGCATACAATTTTAGATTTTTTGTTTTGTTTTCTTTTCGAAAATATTTTTGTAATAGAAAATTATAAAATACGTTTGCCAATATCAATTGAAAATTGCTATTAAACAGAACACTTTATTAATGGATGTGTATAAAGTAATTTTTGAAAAAAATATATATACAGTTTGGATATTGTTTAAAATTCCTCTGTAGAAATGCAAAATGTAGGCATTGACTTTTAAATTGTTATGCGGGTTTGTCTATAATTAATAATATTAGAATTTTGAATGGGTTCACAAGTTTTTGTGAAGAGGTAAAAATGTTTTCTTGGACTGGATAATAAACTATGAAAACTATAAATTGGTTTGATATTAATAAGTATTTTGGTCCTTAAATTTGTAGCAGGGGGAAATATGGGAATGGGAATACACTTAAACCACAGAGATTGTGATCTTTAATAATAAATGTATTATTTATATATTGGTCCGTTACTCCTCTTGATGGCATAGGTAATCTACAAAACATCGCCAAATTACTTGGGAATTATCGGTTTGTAATTTGGTACGCCATCGGCTACAAAAGAATTTAATTGTTATTTAATAAATAATTATTTCAAATCGAACGAACCCTACTGAAATTCAAATAGGTAAATGTGTTCAGATTTAGATATAGCTCCCATATACATTTTCGTCCAATTTTGAATAAATGGTGCACCAAACCAACCAACCAAAGGTTTGTCCGATTGCGACAAAATTTCACATAGCATACTGAAGTAAGTACAGAATGAAGTATGGGAAGTTTTGTTGAAATCAGTTCAGATTAATATAGCTCTCACATATATGTTTATCCGATTTTATGTAAATGATCCAACAAGCTTTCAAGGCACCAAATTCCCAAGATTTGTACGATTGAGACAAAATTTTTACAGCGTATTGAGTTGAGTCTAGAATATTGTGTGTTAAGTTTTGTTGAAATCGGTTGAGATTTAGATATATCTCCCATTTATATTTTTGTCCACAAAAGAACCTATGTTTTTTTCGAATATAAAAAAGTTTGCGTAGCGAATGCCATTGAGTCAGAATGTTGTGTGTTAAGGTTTGTTAAAATCGTTTCAGATGTGGATATAGCTCCCATATATATTTTGTCTGATTTGATGTAAAATGGTTCACCGAAAAGCCTATGTTTGTTTCATATACACGAAATTTGGCAGAGGGTTTTGAATTGAGTCTAAAATGTTTTGTGTTAAGTTTGAAATTTTTTTCAAATTTAGATATTAATTTGGAGAAAAATAAATCTATTATTTGTATATGAACTACAGGACTTTATTTAACATGCTTCGGACTCTCCGATTTATTGCCATTTTAAAGGTAACTTCATAATGCCTCTCTCATAGAAGTCCTGCTCTCTATTTGCAAAAAAAAACACTCTAGTAGTCGATTTTCACTATCCAAATACCAAATTTTTATAATTAAAGAAATTTTGCAATGCAAGAAAAAGATGAGGGTGCCAAGTCCGGACTGTATGGCGGATGCATTAAAACTTCCCAACCAAGCTCCCGAAGTTTCTGGCGAGTTGTATGCGGTATAGCGTTGTCCTGGTGGAACACGACACCTCTCCTGTTGGCCAATTCAGACCGTTTCTGGTCAATTGTTATCATCAAAGGGTCCAGTTATTGACAGTAGAGATCAGAATTTAGCGTTTGGCCATATGGAAGCAACTCATAATAAATAATCCCCTTCCAGTCCCACCAAATGCGTAGCAGAAAGTGCTTCACGGTTCGTTGACTATCGTTTTCGCTCAGGATTATCGTATGTGATCCATTACTCATCTCCAGTCACCATCCGTTTAAGAAATGGATCTATCTCATTCCGTTTGGCCAAGGCTTTGCAGATGGAAATTCGATCCATCCTATTTTTTCTGTTAATTGGTGTGGCACCCAAACATCGAAAGGTTTAAAACATTTTTATGGCCAATTTTTAGCTCCTGAGCGATGTTACGACTGCTAACATGTCGGTCAACTTCGATCATTTCTCGCGAAATGCGCGAATTTTTCAGTGTAATTCCTAGGACATTTTTGTACGTCTCTCTTAAATATGGGTCTCTCAATACAGCCCATTTCAAGGCTCAACTTTGTATAAAGAATCTGTAACACTTTAAATATTTTGTGGAGATTTAAGAGGAACCCTCCTTTTTTGGGGTCAAAAATTTTGTTGATATTATTCGAATCTACACTAATTAAAGAATGTCCCTAAAAAATTTCAAATGAAAATCTCATGAAGTCGTGAAGATATAGCCGATTTATTGTGTCAGCATCAAGTGACGGCTGAAGGGCTTCTCAAACTTTAAACGCGTTTTTCTCTAAACATTTTTTTGCGAATGGCGGGCTCGATAACTCAAAAACCAATAACCCAATCGACTTCAAATTTTTACACGTTTCTCTGTGAGTGTGTAGCTATCGTATGAACTAGGATAAAGCCAATCGGTGAAGATCTTCCTTATTTTTTTACTTGGGTTTTGGTAAAAAATCGGCTATTTTCCAAAAATATTTTTTCAAAGGTCCACCATTTTGTAAATTTTAGAGCGAAGTCAATAATCCTAGTTCATACGAGAGCCAGACATGTACTCTTTCTAACACCGTAGGAATTTTCGGATTCCGATGTTCCAGTGAGGAGTTATCATGCCCGCCATCGAAAATAAGGACTTTTCTTTAATTACAAAAAACAACAACAAAACAATAACAAATTTTTTTTTTGTAAATTATTTTTCTTCTCTTTTAAATCGTCAATTATATATGTGTAAAGTTACAAACCTTAGCAAGCATTGGTATTGATTGGAAAATTAAAATCGAGAATGGGGTGGGGGGGGGGGTTCCCTTAAGTAACATTTTCTTAAGTATGACCAGAAGGGTGTCTTATACTTTAAACTGGACATATAACGAACATTTTTTGTAGTGACACTTATCGCTCTCTAAGATATAAAAGCTTAAAATTACATTCAATTCCTTTCGAATGCCGTCAAAAACATTTTATTTTTTTCAGTCTAAGTTACTGAACATTTAAGGTATTTCGGAATCTAGCAGCATTTTCATTTAAGGGTCTCAATGCAGGCCCATATTTAGGTACAATTTTAATATACATTTCCTGCAACACTTTAAAAATTTTTTAAGATACTATTCGCATTATCTCACCTGTGTCGTCCAAAATTACGGAAATACATTTATATGTTAGATATTATCAGGTCCCATCCATACTTTCCAGTACAAGCCTCATTTTTAATTAAAAATGACAATACTTTGGCAAAACTCAAAATAAATTAAATTTTGATTTAGATAATATTATATTGATTTCAGATTTATAATATTAGCCAAAAAGGAATTAAAATTTGACATTTTGGCTAATATTATAAATCTGACCTAGGTCCTTATTTTTTGTGTGATAATTGCCACTATTGGCATAAATTAACATTATAAAGCTTGATCTAATTCTGTGAAGAGATATAGCACCTATATATTTCATTACGATTATTTTAAATTTAAATATAGCTCTGATAAAACACTTTCTATTTTCTCAACACGATTTATTAACCCAACAAGTATTTATAACAGATTCACTGAGTACTAACAAACTATTTTTGCAGGTGAAATGGCATGGATCATAAATGATACGAAAATAAACAAAATTATTTTTGTTTCAAATATTTCATGAAACTATGAAATTATAACAAAACTTCTTACAAAAGGAAATTAGATGGAAAAAAACAAATATCACAATATTAATGATTATGAATATATAGTTTTCATGGAGATCATTTATAACACTTGTTGTTACCACGATAATGGTGAATGAAAATTTTCAAAGGAAAACCAAAAACGCTATCGAAATATTATGTTATGTTATTAATGTGTTACCAAATAAACGGCAACACCTCATTAATCACAAAGACATATCTAAAATCGAAACCTTCAGATCAAAAGAATAAATATATATGTTTTTGTTGTTGTTTTGTAGTTAATGTCATGATTTAAATGATCTTAATTTAGTTATAGCCCACGTATTAACACAAAAAATGGGGAACAAAGTACATTGTATGGAATTTAAGGAAATGAGTGGTAATTTCAACCATAATACAACAACAAAACATTTCCAAAAATTATACAAAAACAAAAAAGAAATCAATGAATTAGATTGTAATAGATTTACACATCATTCAACCAGCAGTGATAAAAGAAAGTGTGAAAACTGTAGGACGAAATGCCAAATAATTAACCAAAAATAAACAATGCACAGTAGTTTTTTCGGACAATATTTCTTAGAAATAAGTAATCAATTTTAATAATTAATAGTTTATAAGAAGATCGTACATTAGCCTTCTTTAGAAACACCAACCGATTTTCTATAAAAAGAAGAGTCGTTAATTGCTTCGAAGTGATTCCTTGCGAACAAGTTTCGTTAGATTTGGCATTTTTTTGAAGACCAACATGAGTCTTACTCATCAGATCGTATTTGTTTAACTTCACCGTCTGTTAAAATCTTTTACAGAAATATAAAAGCAACAGATTTGAAGTTTCGTACATAGATCGCCACAATTCTTAGAATATTTGGTATTGAATATGGGATTTATCGGTCCACGTGTTTGTATATCCCTCATATCACGATACTGAACATTGGAAATGTTGAGCAAGTTTTTCAACCGAAGTGGATGTAATATATTTTATTCGGTAATAAATATCCTTAGAAATATTTAGCACTATTGGCCAAATTTTTAGGATAACCCACATATACCTACACCTCCCATTTAACTCCGGTATTTTGGGCACGTTTTTGGAATTCTGATTGAGTAGAAAAGTTTCCTACCAAAAATTATAAATATTAGGCCATGATTTGGGGTAGCCTTCTTATTGTACGACAAGTGGTCGTGCAATATCGAATGTATGATGGTGGTAAATTGACACCAATGGAGGAATTAATTCACAATCCAGTTTTTTAACGTTTTAAGGCTGCACAATAAAACCAGTAAGGAAAGTCGTAAATTCGGACTGGGCCTATATGATACCCTTCACCACTTTGGGTATATTCTACATATGTATCCTAACAGACGTCGCGTTTTTGTTATATATCTATATCTGAACCGATTTCAGGGAAACATGCCAGAGACTAATTTATATTACTTCAGTACATTGTGTCAATCAGCCTAGCTATGGATCTTTTCACGAAGCTTAGCAACATCATTCTAGACTTAATTCAGTACCCTATACCAAAATTCGGGCAAATCTAAAGAAATATAGGGTCTTTGGTGCACCAATTACATAAAATCGAACAAAAATATATATGGGAGCTATATCTAAATCTGAACCGATTTTCATGAAACTTAGCACACATCATTCTAGACTTAATTCAGTACGCTATGTCAAAATTCGTGCAAATCAAAAGATGTCCAGGGTCTTTAGTGGACTATTTACCTAAAATCGGTCCAAGCTATATATGGGAGCTATATCTAAATCTGAACCGATTTTCACGAAACTTTGCTACATCATTCTAGACTTAATTCAGTACGCTATTCCAAATTTCGTGCAAATCGAAAGATATATAGGGACTTTGGTACATCATTTACCTTAAATCGGACGAAGATATATATGGGAGCTATATCTAAATCTGAACCGATTTTTCCCAATTTCCATAGGGTTCGTCCTTGGGCCAAATAGATGAGCTGTGCCAAATTTCATCCAATTCGTATAATAACAGCGACCTGTACTTTGTTTAAAATTTAACATGGACAGACAGACGGACGGGCAGACGGACATGCATAAATCGACTCAGAAAGTGATTCTACGCACATTCTCAAAAGGAACCATGGGTCTATCTCGTTTCCTTTTGCCTGTTACAAACATATGCACAAAGACATAATACCCTGTACCACAGTGTGGTGAAGGGTATAAATAAATATTCTTATTCATTGCGGAACACATTTTTCCGAGTGGATTCCATATTTTAGCAAATTAATTTGTTAAGACACTATAAACAACACAACACATGGTCGTACGCTTAATAGTACTGAGTACATTTACCCTATAAAATGTCACACTTTCCAATGGAAATGTCAGGTGCAGCTAGACAGTACTGGACTTCTGAATATAGAACCTATTGTATTGTAAAGGAACTGAACTGAACTCATTTCTAAGCTGTACCAATCATTTTCTCCGTGGAAGATCCCCTGGTTTTCTATATAAATACCCACTGGTCTATAGACCCCACAGTTAATATTGCAGGAGTTTTTTGTGATTCTAACTACACACATTTAATGCAATATTTCAAATGAAAACACTGTGCAATAGGCATATAGACATTTCTTTTTTTTTTCGTAAATAGACATGTTTCTTAAACATAATACCCCCCGAATAATAACAACAACAAAAATGACTACATATACAATAAGAGCTAAACAATGGAATGAACTAAAAATAGATTTTATTTAAAATAACAAATCCAGATACCAAATAATTTTTTTTTTGAACTATCCAACAATAATTCCAACACCCAAGTAATTTCTTTTTTTCTCTCCAACAAAAAAAAAATCACTAAGAAAAGAATTGTATTTCAATAAACAAAAAAAAGAGCAAAGAACTAAATAAATTAAATGAAGAAAAAAATGATCTTCCCAAATTGAGCGAAAGCCCACAACAAAATAAAAAATAAACTACAAATCAGATAATTTCATACAATTCACTCCCGCTGAGTAAATAATTTTGTATTTTTTTTCGGTTCATACATTTCAATAATGTTGAATGGGTAAGCAGTGAAGTACAACGTGCTTGGTTGACTGACTGGCTGGATGGCTAGCTGGCTGGGTGCCTGCCGGTATCATGTATAAGACACAAAATCTACTCCATATGCACAGGGAGCATATTTTGTAGTGTATACATATACATACGTGTGTTTGTGTATAAATTGATATATTTTCTTAGTTTTTTTCTTTTCTGTTAAGATTTCTTTCAAAAGTCAATGCTTTCAATTAAAATATTGTTTAAACACAAACATTTCAAATAGCTAGACCAGGCCAGACCAGCACGCACTCACTCACCGTTGCCCTATTATTGAAACATATGGTAGATATATTGAATGTATGTACAAATGTGCATCTGTTCAACATTGTCTGCGCTAGGAAGGAAACACGCGCCAAACGATGCGTTTTATATGGTTGCCATTACTGCCGTGGTGCTAAAGGGGAAACATATGTGTTGGGGAAATTTAAATATTTTTAATATTCTATTGACACATATTTTTCTCAAAATTGTTTTTATATGATATTGTTGCTAATGTGGAAAATGGGTATATAGTTTATATTAAAATATAAAAAAATATCGAATATTCACCTACAAAATTATGACATATACATGACATATATATAGGGAGCTATATTTGTGGGAGCTATTTTAAAACATTAAACTGGATGGAATAGTTTGTGGAAATAAGTTTTTTATTCACCATATGCCAAATTATATCCCATCGATGAGAAAAATAGGTTAGAAATGTATTAATAACGAAAATGGGCGGGACCTTTAACGGTGAATATATAAAAACATGGGCCAATTAATACCATTTTTACTAAAAATTGTTTTACCCTCCAATAATACAGACATGGGGCAAAACTCCTATATGGATCATATATTAACCTATTTTCTCTGCATATGTATGTGTTTAAGAACAATTATTGAAAAGTACAGCCACATTGGCGGAAAATGCTAAAAATATGTCGATAACGTTATATAGAAAATACCGGTAATTTTTTGTAGGAATTTGTGACAACGCATGAGATCTTCAAAAATTAAGTTATAGCCAATTTGTTGATCCATATGTGTGCGAACCAGAATACTGGGGGGACCATTATGTTGGTGCTACCAGTACTCTTGGTACAATATTACAAATCATTTGTAGGTAGATTTTCTACTCAATGAGAATCCCAAACATACAATTACACTCTATTTGGATATAGTTTTTACATGGGAGCTACCCTAAAAATTGAACAAATAATTTGATGTAGGAACATTTTCAACCCAGTCTATTCCACGTGACTAGAAGCTTAAAAATACCGAATATTGGGGCGTACCGATATACGGGGCCAAAAAGTGAACCGATAAAAATTGGTGATTTAAGGGGGCTATATATAACTGTGAACCCATATCTAGAACATTTTCTGCAAAACGATTTTTAATTCACAAAATACTCGAATGCCAAATTACAGCCACTTGGGTTGAAGCAAGTGTGGACCTCTATTAGAAATTGTCCATTGAATTTGCTATGTATGCCAAATTACAACCGTTCCGGGTGGAAATCAATATACCTAATATAGGTCTTTTATATGAATGCCATGACACAAGGTGGACCAATATTAAAATTTGTCTGCAAATAAATTTTCCTACCCAATCCCAAATTAAAGCTTCTTCTAAATATATATATATATATATATATATATATTAAACTCCTTGTACATTAGAACTTTTTACCGGGTTAAACTACTTTATGAGGATTTATTTGACGTATGTGCAAAGGAATTGACAATTGAAACCCACTGGGTTAACGAAATCCGGTTAAATGTAAACGTACTATTAAATCATCAATAAAAAAAATTAATTTATTATCTTATTCTTATTTCTATCCTGCTGGAGTTCGGAATGACAAATTCTGTTGTAAAATATCCGATTGTTACTGGCATTGAAAAAATCGGAAGTGTTAAACTTGTTTCTATTGAACTATAGAACAACAAATTAAAAAGTGTCAGTCGATCTTGCTGATTTATATATATCCTCAGCCAATAGTTTACGGAGGTCTTCGGAATTTCACAAAGATTTAATTATTCGCTTTATATCAAAGAGGTTTTGAATTTGATGTTGATCAAATGCGTTATTAAAAATTAAATTTAAAAGTTTATAAAATATTGCCCTTTGTGGAGGATACACCATAAGGAGAAGGCCGACGGGTTCTGGCTTGGTAAATTTAATAGGTTCTACAAAGTTTGGATCAAATCAGACATTCTTTTCGCCTAATGAATGTATTTCAAAATATTGCCAATTTTAACCATTGGTGCGGTAGGTACCAGAAGTAGTGGACAGATGGGTCTAATATTCGGACTTAATCTATAATAGATTATACAAAGTTTGATTCAAATCGGATATTCCATTTGTCTTATATTAGATTTGTAAATTTTAAAATGTTGGCCATTTGTGGGGGAGGTACCAAAATGAATGGACCAATGGGCCGCATCTGCGGACCTAAACTAAGTTAGGAAGATATATTACGATGTGCAAAGTTTGGATGAAATCGGTTACTCCATTCGAGATTTATCTTGCGCAACATTTGGCCAGACAGACAGATGGACCGATAATCCGCTTCTTCCAACTTAAACTAAATTTGGAAGAAATATTACGATGAGCAAATTTTGAGTGAAATCGGTTACTCCCTTCGACAGTTATTTTGCGATCCAGTCAGACGGACGGACATTTGTAAATCGACTTCAAATGAGGCATATTTTTACGAAGTTTTTTGTACCCTAAGCCAAGAAGCTTAGGGTACAAAAAACTTCGTAAATCCTAAAATCTCCCCTATTTTAGGGTTAACAACGTTTTTAATTTAATGGGGGATTGCTGTACCATCCACCAAAAAATACGCTATGTCATAACATAGACCTATATTTAAACTATTTCTGCAACAATATTTTTCACCAATAAAGGGCTCGGAATGGCAAATTACTGTAAATTTTATTGAAAAATGGGGATTAAACTTTCAAATAACCGAAAATGAATTGCAACCAACATATTAGATATTTTATTGACATCTTAAATCTGGATATTGAAACACAGCAGGTCTGAAATTTTTGCCACAAATTACAGTAAATTTACTAAGACCCTGCACCTCTATTTATATAATGTTTATAAGAAAAATCATATGTAATATTTTCAAAGTTCAATCTAAAAATATTGCGAAATCTATTAGAATTTCAACTGAAATTTAGCCTGACCATATATATGTATATACCTTATTATAACGGTGGAATATTTCATTGTGTTGTAAACGAAATGATAAATATTATAAAGGATGGTATTTCATATCGAAAACCCTGTTGAATCTTATTTCCGAAAAATATGAACTTTCCAACCCATTCAAATTGCAATGTAGGGAATACAAAACTGGAAATTTTGTTGATTTACATTTCGAAAATAAAATACGGAATTTCCAAACTTTTATCTATAGGGTAACATTTTATGTTCTTTTCAAATTCAATTTAACATGATTTTTTCATTGTTAGGACAACAAAACATAAAAATGCCCAATACAAGAATACTAAATATTTTGATATCATTTTTTAATTAAAAAATATATTTTATAGCTAAAATAATCAAAAAACAAACAAGCAAACGAAATATCATAAATAAAAAAGATGAGTGGCATTAAATTAAAAACTAAATTCCTAAGAATATGTTTTTTATTATTAGTGATACACTAAATTGAATTACTTATGATGCTACATATACGTATATGTGATAACAACGAACAATACAAAACAAACAAATAAATATATAGAATACCATAATAGTGCCTTATATACTTACCGATTTTTCTTCTCAATGGAAAATGTGAAATTCACATTGAAATGGAAAATAAGCAAAAACGCCATTATTTGCTACGAAATTTGAAAAAAGACAATATTTTCTAAAATACGGCTAAGTGAATGCGGAATATTGTGGCGCCAACAATAACAAGAACAACGAAGTAGACGACGACCAGCAACAGCAACTAGCAACAATTTTACTAAAATGCAAAATTCCATACAAACGAACCAACAACAACAACCACATTTTTACATAATCAAGTGCAAGAATAATAACAACAACCACAGCGATTACTACGAATGCAACAGCAGAAACAACAACAAAATAGCGAAATTAATAACGAATAAATTATATTTCAAGTGTTTACATCGAAATCCAAAAACCACAACAACAAATACAACGAAATCTATACAAAAATGCAGTGGCCTAATTGCATTATCATTAACAACTGACGTCACAGTTTCGAATAATGCAAATAAATTCAACAGAGATTTGAGTCTGCCATCACAATTAACTATGGAAGTGCCTAGCAAAAAAAGAAAGTGCCCAAAAATAGCAACAACAATTTTAATACGACGATAATATTAGTGTAACTTTGCATTTTACTACTAAGTTTTATCAAAAAATAACAAAATATTTATTTTCAAAAAAACAAATTTTGAAATCCTCCTGCAACCCTTGACCCCACTTTTTGCATCCACGTTAAACGGAGCCGCTATTTTCAAATAATAAAAAAACAAACGAACCAAAAGTCGCTGCCCCACACCTTGTTCACCCTACGCCTACACTACCATTTTGTGCCCTTATCGTGTGAGTGTCTGAGTGTAAGTGTACGTGCGTGTGCGTTTAACAGCGTGAGTGTGTGTGTGTAAACGCGCGCGCCCTCTCTTCTACGAACAATGTTAGATATATTCCGTGGATTAAAAAACCTTATAAAGGTCAGTCACGTTAAAACCGATTCACCAGTATTTCGTTTGCATTATTCTATAACTGTGATGATATTGATGTCCTTCTCCCTAATTATAACCACACGTCAATATGTCGGTAATCCCATCGATTGTGTTCATACCAAAGATATTCCAGAAGATGTTCTCAACACATATTGTTGGATTCATTCCACATATGCGCTCAAAAGTTATTTTCACAAGAAACAGGGTGTATCCGTACCCTATCCGGGAATTGGAAATTCCGATGGTGATTTGCACGAGAAAAAACATTACAAATATTATCAGTGGGTGTGTTTTTGCCTATTTTTTCAGGTGGGTTATATTTCAACATGTTTTTTGTTTAGTTTTTCATTTTGTCTGTTCATTTATATTTTTTGTTACTATTTTTTAATTCAATTTATTGTATATTTTATTTGTATAAGCTCATTCTGAATTTGAAGTTATTAGATTTTGGGTGAAATATGACATTTTTATGATGAATACGCATTTAAGTATTTTTTTATGTCAGCGATGATTTCGCTTCTGACTAATGAACTGTTTGGAATATATGATTCTTTATGATTTGTCAAATTTATAATTTAAATAAATTAAAATTTCTAAAATAAATATGACGACAGAGGTAAATTTTGAAATTCCTAACAATTTGTACTATACTATTAATTATACAAAAACTGTAAAAGTTAAAATTCATACTTTCTTATATTTTGTATAGTATAATAAACCAAGGGACGGAGCTGTATAGTCGAAGATCAACTTAGCTAGCCGAGTTATGGCGATCGGTATACTAAAATATGGGCCTAGCACCAATATTATCAATAGATTATTTTTAGATTAGAAACACACACCTTCTTGCAGAAATTTTGCAATATAGGTCCATAGCCTCTGAAAGTAATATAAAGATGCAAGGTTCAAATACATTTGTATGAATAGGCTTAAATAGGTTTAGGTGAATAGGTTTAAATAGGCTCCTTATTTATCAACGGATATATAAATCGTATCTGGTGTACGAATTTTCAAGGTCATGCTTATATGGAGATAAGAGGTATGTGTAAGTCAGGGCCAATTACTATTAATCGGACAAACGTTGGGTTTTGGTGTACAATTTAGAGTAAAAACTAAAAGCAAAAAATTTTTCTGTGTTTTTTATGTCCAACTTTTGTATGTTTTTGTCCAGGTTATCAAAACATAATATCCAGCTGTTTGCGAATTAGAATCTGCAACCCTAAATTTCCATGGGTTCGTAGTCCAAGCTCAATTTTCCATTCCAACTTTTTTTTTTTGATATTTAGTTCTAACATCTTCTGTTTTGTCGACGTACGATCATGTGTTGTGTTGTTTAAAGAGGCCTTAAATTTATGATACCCTCAAAATATTGGAATTAATTCGTCAACATGTTCTTGTGATAATTTGTTATATCTTCAAACATCATCAAACTTCACTATTTGTATGTCACCATCTCAAAACACTGTAGTCTGTCATTATGTTAAAATCGTGAAAGAGATCACAGTATTGAAGATACTACTATTCCTATAAACATCTGTGCAGAAAATTATGATTATAGATCCATGTTTTGGCATAGCCTCCATATAAAGTTAACGTCCCATTGTAGGAATTTTCAAGTTATTTATACCGTTCACCACACTGTGGTACAGGGTATTATGTCTTTCTGCATATGTTCAGATTTCGATATAGCTCCCATATACATTTTCGTCCGATTTTATGTAAATGGTGCACCAAAGTCCCTATATATCCTTCGATTGGCACAAAACTTGGTATAGCGTACTGAATTGAGTCTAGAATGATGTGTGGTAAGTTTTGGGAAAATCGGTTCAGATTTCGATATAGCTCCCACATATACATATATATATTCGTCCGATTTTACATAAATGGTGCACCAAACTTCTAATGTTTGTCCGATTAACACGAAATTTTGCACAACGTATCAAATTGAGACTTAAATGACGTTATTGCGTATTATTGAAATTGGTGCAGATGTAGCCATAGCTTCTATGTGTATTTCGGGTGTTTGAATGAAATAAAATTTTTCAATTTTACTATACATCGTTTTCCACAAGATTGTCCCATGGTACACAGACGACTCTAAATCTGCCCGAATGAAATTAAATTTATCATAAGTTGCCGTAAGACATGAGTATGATCCTTCGAGGGAACATTGACATGCAATTGTAAGGATACATATGTACAATACAGCAACGTACATAGGATTTCATTTCGGGGGGGGCCCGGTAGTACAAAATGAAAAAATTCGCTGTTGGAAGCATATATTTACTGTGAAAAAAAATAATTCCGGGGGGGTGCCCGGCCCCCCCCCCCTGGGTACGTCCCTGGTACAATATACCGAAAGTGGTGAAGGGTCGGCCCAGTCGGACTTTACTACTTTCCTTACTGGTTCAGAGTAGAGAATATCGATTAGTAAACTCTCTCATGAAATGTGTTTTTTATTTTTATAAACAAAATACAAAAAGTCAAACTTTCCTTTAGAGTATGTGCAGAGTTCGTGAATGAATTCGTGAAAAATGTAATATCAGAGCCCTCGGCAAAAATTGTTAGCTGGGTAGTATATCTGAGTATATTTCTGGTAGTATATCTAGAACTATAAGAATCGCAAAAATCAACAAATTGGTGGATGTAGTTTTTGTTTAATATTGTTTTTTTTTTTCATATATAAGGTATTTTGATTCCATAATTTCTTATACTTGCCGTATGCAATAAGTTTCATTAATTTTAACCCATTTTTGCCAACCTAAATTTTATTTTACATATATCTTATATACGTTCCACAAACCATCTTCAAAAACACTAAACCTATTTATTTCAAGAAAGTGATTTAACTCGTCAAATAATCATCAACTAAATATATGTGGTTAGTCAAGGTTCTCAAAACATACGTTTTTCCGACTAAGTAAATAATATCACACAGATATGAATAATTGGCATTTCATTAGAAATAGTAACAAAACAAAAGTTTAATTCTCAATGTTATTCTATAATCATTGTATACCATATGAGCACAAATATTTTGTCATTTTTAAACAGATGTTGGTATTGGTTATTACTGACACGACTTGTGATTGGATATGGAAAATAATGGTTCCTGCTGTTTTCACTACCGTCGCCTTGGTCATTATTCAATATTCGTGTCCGGAAAATATTGCCAAAAACAAATATTAAAGCTTGACAAATTCCATCAAGTTGAACAATCTTTTGAAATGGAAACCTGTCAAATGTTAATGATTAAAATTATCATTATTGTGCCAGCGGTGGCCAAAAATGATCCAATGGATAATATATGGCATTTATTTTGCTTTTATTTTAGTTGAAAAAATAATGGGTGTTGAATGAAATGACAAACAGATTATAGATGACTGTCCTTAAACCGATATTACATTTACAGAGAAAAATGACCAAAAAATCGATAATTGTCACACATTTCACGGCTAGCATTGCTGATGAAAATGTGAACGAAATTTTAAGCAATTTGCTGCAAAAACAGATCAATTTCCTCATTCATCATAGTATGTGTCGTGAGATCATTAATATTTTGTATGCTGATTATTGTCATAGCTTCGTGCCTGTGTATGTGACGCATTTACGGTGTGGATTAGTGTTTGTGTTTCCTACATTACTTAAATAAACATAAATAATATCCAATTATTGCATACGTCATTTCTAGAGAACAACAAATCACACCGATAGATACCCTACAGAAGACAGGTCGTGTATATGTGTTTGTATGTGTAATATAATTTTTAATAACAAAACGGGATATTTTCTAAAATATATTTAAATTGGTTTTTATGCAACAAAATTCCTTTATAGGAGAACTCTGATTATAACAACTATCTCCGCCCTAAAATATCACTTATCGAAATATTGTTCTCTATGCAGAAAAATTCTCACAGACAAGTTGGAATCGATTTTAAAATGATTTTATAAAATGGGCAAGAGAAAAACTGATCATATGACATCTGACAATGCGAACTCTCACACATTGGCTTAAAACAGAGACTTATTGACCGACCAAAAACGTATTATTTAGGGGCAAAACACCGTATTTTCTTCCCATACTTCCAGCAAATATGGAATGGTCAGTCATTCAAAATGTGTTCAAAATCCATTCTAAAATGATTTTAAGTTAAAAGACCCCGCCGAATTACCCTCCAACATGGGGATGTCGTTCAAAATATGTAAAACAAATCGGGGGGCTCCTAGGAGACAACTCAGGTTATGATAGGACCTTGAATAAACCGAAAAGGAGGTGGGAAAAATATGAATAACTAATAGGGCCTGGCGGTTTATGGTGCTATATTAAAATCAGAATATATTTAATTTTTTTCGGATAGTGAAATTTAAACGTCAATGAGTATACAAATTACAGTCAATTCAGTTAATATACCGACTTGGGTTAATATTAATAATTTTAAGTACAGAGATATGGGCCCAAATTTGGTTCTATATTATTGAGATGGAAAAACATATCCAAATATAGGGGCTACGCGGATACTTAGGCGAATATTAATAATTGTTGGTACGGACATGTGCTATAATTGTGACCACAAAATACTAAATTACAGGCATTTCGGTTGAAATACTTGTACATAATCCCCAAAATAGCGAATATTGGGGGAGTTGTTATGTGGGGGCTACCCTGAAATATGGGTCAATATAAATGGCCATCGCGAATTTTTCCTGTTCTCAAATCTCGAAAGAAACTTTGCATCCAAAATCATTACTTTTTCGATGGGTCATGGTATTTGTTAACTATACAGCCCTTTCATAACCCAGTTTCCATTAGGATATTTGAACTTCGATGTTGAAGTCGTTACTCTAAATCTATAACCTGTGAGCCATTACGATCATCTGCAGAAATCTTCAAAGTCGAATATGTGAATGAACCCCCACATAACAGAATATATTGCTCCACGTGGAGTTCATTTTTAACACATCTATAAATTCCTGATCATTATGGGGAATTAACAATTAATTATAGCGACTTTCCAAGTCGAGCAATATTTCCATCAGAAACATTATTGTCACCTTGTTGATGATCAATGACCAAAAATGATGAACGTTCGCTTTCGTTAACGAGCTGATCGTTGCCTGTTTGCAGATTGCATGGCCATTGAGTGTAAATATGTTTTGGTTGCTTTTTCTCAAGGGAAGCTCCTACTCAGCAGCATACAAACAGAAAGACAGACAAACAAGCAAACAAACAATTTTCTAGTTCAAAATGTCACAATTTCATTTTGGGGAATTACACAATAACTGAGTTTTTCTTTCACACCCCACAAAAAGGAGATGCTCTAAACTAAACAAATCATGGTGATGATGATGCTTTGCATCTAAAATTAGTTCAGATTTCTTTTTCTCCAAACGTTTTCGTTTTTTTTCTGATGTGTTTTACGATTAGTGCGTAGCGTCCGTCGCCTTTGTTAGGAGGTTGTGTACGCTCTACTGTGTGTGCTAAGTGTCATCACAGAATTATAATAGACATCGACGCAGTGGCATATGAGACGTGCTATAAATATACATATTAGATGAATATAGGCGGACAGAAAATACAGTGGACACTTGTTAATTGTTCAAATGGGGTAGAGGGGTTATTTTACAGAAAATTGAAGAATACATTTTTGGGTGGTCTTATATTTATGAATATGATCTATATAGTGAACAAAAAATTAATCGTTGGTCAATTTGATCCCGTATTGATTACTAGATGTATCCTTGAATAGAGCCGAAAAGTATCGTGAAGATAGTATGAATATATGTAGGCCGAATTTTGATCACAAAATAATGACAATCAGAATACTAATATTTCATGGCTTTAGAGCCTTCAAGACAATCAAACTTATAATTTCATAGAAACATAGTTAAATATGGTATACGACACTACAATACGAAATTGTAGCATAATAAGCAAAAAACCATCTGTCGAATGAATTTTTATACTCCGATTGAGACTGCCCCAAGACATTATTTTTGAAACCTTCAGCCGTATTTTTTAGCGACGGAAATAGTAGATTGTGGCAATAATTGATGTTCGGCAATAACAATATGCCATTGTGTATAAAGTCCAGGCTTAATGGCTGATGACTTTTTATACCCTTAGCCTTATGGCTAATGTGGGTATATACACTTTGATACGGCAAAAATGTGTCTCATCGAAATATACGGTTTAGACCCCATGTTTCTTTGGACCAAATCCGTTTCAGATAATTTGGAGTAGATTTACAATTTTTCGTCCATCTGTTTGTCTGTTTGGTGCGCATGATAACTCTCGAAACATATTATCTTTACCAAGTCTAGATCAAGTCCGAAGATTAGTCCCATTGGCGATGGGACCCACGTTATTCAAACATATTGGTGGTAATTTTATATTTTGGGTTCTAATTGGTTAGCCAAATTTCGTACCAGAAATTATTACTATTGTTCCACTTTTTAGAGTAACGCCAAATTATGATCCCTATTTTGTCAACCAATATGATTTTAATTATATATTTGGGATTTTAATAGGCACAAGTTTTAAGACAGTACCGATTTTTGGCACCTTTTCCACCGAATTGTTTCTAATTTGAACTTATAATGTCTAATTGGGTGGTAAATTTTCTTATCAAAATTTATCGCTACACCTTTTATTATAGGCCCCATCGGTATGGAGAGACTATGATGGGTTTTGAACCCTCTTGCCATTTTAGGTATGATCAAAGTTCTTGTCCAATTTTCTAACCTGAGTGTCTGTAGTTTGATATTTCATATTACCCTTATAAATATTTATCATGACCTTATATAAAATTTTGTTTTATGAATTCCACACTCATGGTGGAGATTTTTTAACTGTTGCAAATAAATCCCTTGCATTTAATAATGAGGATTCGGCTTTGTAATATTTTTTATAATTTTCTTCATTTTATTTTTTTTTTTTTTGTTTATTTATTTTATTTTTTTTTTTTGTATATTGGCATCAAAAAATTATTATTTATGATTGATAGAATTATACATATACAAATTGTTTTGATTGATTTATATGTGTATAAAGAAAAAAATTCACTTTTCATGAGCGAAGTAAATATGTATGCGGATCATCAATCTGAGAAAGGAAAAAATCAATTTATCATCACCACAATGATAGAGTAATTTTTCATAAATTTTATTTTATTAAGAAAAAATAATTGATTTATTTATAGCTGTTGACTTCGTTATGGTGCGTATTGGAAATATTCAGTGCAATTATTTTTGTGTAGGAAGTAATTTTTTTTAACAAACATTAATTTATATATACCCGAATTAAAACTAGCTCATAAAATACAGAGGAATAGATACGGAACTGCTACAAAAATATTATTTTTATATCAATTTTGCTTTGTCGGGAAGTTCGCAATGATTTCATTTGAAAAAAAAAATAATATTTGAAAGTACCTTATCGGATTTAAAAATAGTTACAGAAACTAGTCCATTCAACTCTCAAGAAATAATAAATTTTTACTGCCATTATTTACATCCAAAAATATATTTTGCTTTTAAATTGGCATTCTTTTAATCCGAATATTTTTTTCTTAATCATTTTCGCAAAAAACTTCGAAAAATATATTTTTCCTTCAAACGTACAGTATTTTAATCCAAACCCGATTAACCGACTATATATATATTTTTTAATCATTATCGCAAAAAACAAGATAACACTCACACAACAACATTAATCTAAACATAATTAGTAGACAATATATCATGCGGAAAATCAGTGGGTACAAATTTAGCTGTAGGCTCAGACCGCAAAAAAAAATAAACTCGTGCACATCGATTTTCAACAACGCCTCCCCCTTCATACATATATGCAATAATGAACAACATATGAGATGATGATCATCTTTTTTGTATCATGCGGAAGCAGACAAAATATATGGTTAAAATTTGGCCAATAGCCAAATTGGAAGCAACATAATTATTAATCGAAGAGATCATATATGGGGCGGTGAGCAAATATGATAAAAAAGAAAAATATGTTCTCTTAATAACAGATAAAGAGAAGCAAATATAAATGTTGCTGTACTCTTTAAAATTCATTAAAATCTATTAACATGGCTGATAATACGAAGGCTACTATAAATATTTCTGAACAGATGGATATTGGTTAGAAGTTGTGTTGTATATGTAGATTATAATTATCACATAAATGTTTGTATGACGATGAAGCTCCATAACTGTCGGAGCTTCAAAAATCGTAATAGGTGAATAATCTTGAATAAATGTGCACGGGTCTTCGACCGTGTAGTGTAGGTTAACGAAAATTGTTCGCGGAAAAATCACTTCTAAAAAAATTATCGCCAGCTTCTTGAACAACGCTGGATAGTCAATTCTAAATGGTGCACCAAATTTGATTACCAGAAGATTTCGGAAAATTTAAAATAGGAAAAGAGTAGACGATTTATTGTGTACAATGACAAGACAAGCTCCCACACATCAGCTCAAACTTTGGCAACCAATGATATCTCTACGCGGTCAACGATTTCCGTCGGCAAAAGTTTATGTGTTTTTTTTAATGCGTCCTCACCGATCTAATAGTCCTTGAGAACATATTTTTTCAAAATCCACGCTTCAGGATCTGATGGTCCTTGAGAAAATATGTTTTAAAAAATCTAAGCTTAAAGATCTGATAGTCCTTGAGAAAATATTCTTTATAAAATCCGCGCTTAATGATATTATAGTTCTTGATTAAATATTCTTTATAAAATCCGCGCTCATTGGTCCGATAGTCCTCCAGAAAATATTCTTTATAAAATCAACGCTTAGTTATCTAATAGTCCTTCAGAAAATCTTCTTTAAACATCCACGCTTAGTGAAAAAAAAAATCTTCTTTAAACATCCACGCTTAGTGAAAAAAATCTTCTTTAAACATCCACGCTTAGTAAAAAAAATCGTTTTTAAAAATTCACGCTTAAAGATTTGATAGTCCTTCATAAATATTCTTTAAAAATTCACGCTTGAAGATCTGATAGTCCTTCAGAAAATATTCTTTAAAAATTCACGCTTGAAGATCTAATAGTCATTGAAAAACTATTCTTTAAAAATCCACGCTTGGAGATTTAATGGTCTTTGAGTAAATGTTCTTAAAAAAATTCACGCCTAAGGATCTGATAGTCCTTGAGAAAATATTCTTTAAAAATCCACGCCTAAAAACTGATAGTCCTTGAGAAAATATTCTTTAAAAAATCAACGGTTGAGGATCTGTAGTCCTTAACAAAGATTCTTTAAAAAACAAATTTACGCTCAAAAATCAGAAAGTCATTGAGAAAACTTTATTTAAATATTTCACGCTTAAAGATCAGATAGACCTTGAGAAAATATTTCTTACAAAATCTACGTTTATTGCTCCGATAATCCTACAGAAAATATTCTATAAAATTCTTAGGTTATTGGTCGGTTTGTCAAACAACATATTCATTAAAAAATCCACCCTTTCTGGGTCCGTCAATACTTTGGTAATATTTTTTTTTTTTTAACCTCAAGATTAGTGATTTTAAAGTCTTTCATAAAATATTCTTGTAAAATCCACGATTTACATCTTTACTACTTATAAGATCGCAAGGCATTGAAATTTCCCTTACCCTTGTACTTATCATTTCCCCCAATGACGATTGTTCATTGAACCACCATTTTTATCACTGGCATATGGGCGCCAGGAATGCCGATCATACATATGGTATGACGTCGATTCTTGCTTTAACGATAACACTAATGGGGGTCGCAATTCACATTTGCCAATAATTGATTTATGTATGTATCTGCAATTATAATGCATTTGCATTAACTATTTGTAGTTTCAGTGTGTGTGTGTGTGCGTGAACAAAAATGTTAAGAGGTTCAAACAAAGAGGTCGCAATTTAGATTTTTTAATATCTTTCATTTTTTCCTAGATATATATTTTTAATGGTTTTTCATTTTTAAAAACCATATTCAATTGTGTCGTAAAAAATAATTTCCGAAACACTTGGTCTCGATAAAAATAATAATATTTCATTCAACACTGAATCATCCGTAACAATTCATACTTTTTATGATTTTTTAATATCTTTATTTAATTATGGAGAAGAATTATGAAAATTAAAAAAAAACTGGGGGCAGAAAAAAAAACATATTGCCATCATAAATCACATGAACCTCTAACCCGAGACTCATATATATTTAAGATTTTTCTTCTCGCAAGACAAAAATAACGTACACAGAAGTCAATGCCAAATGTTATTAAAATTTAGTTTATGAGTTTTTTTTTGGGAATATATATTTTGTTTAGAATTAAAAAAAATATTAGGAAAATGTTTAGGAAAATTTGTTTGACCTATGGGGGCATTATAATTTAACATATGCAGCGGAGATTATATTTTTGTGGTTGACATGTTTGTCACACAAAAATAAAAAAATACATTTCATATTCGAAGCAATAAAGGCCCCGTCGAATATGGAAGTACTCAAACCCATTGACAACTTGAATCTTAACCAGACATCCCACACACACAAAAAAGGATTACATTGTGATGCCATCAGCAATAAGTTGGACGAACATCGTCACAGTGCTGTCAAAAAATCAGATCGAGTCATCAAATGAAAAATATTTTTTTTTCGTCTTCTCAAACTTTTAAATAAACATTTTACTGTCTGACACCCATTGTCTACATGGGAAATTTACGATACAAGTTATTATTAATTTGTCACTTCTGGTCGACTAAATCCAGTGATATTTATCACCTTCAGTCATATTTTTCGTTGACACTGTTGCGTTATATGTATGTGTATATGTGTTTTGTTTGGTTTTCTTTCATTGATTGTTTTTTTTTTTTTTTTTTTGATTAAAGTGATTATAGTCTAGTTAACTATATATGTGTAGAGGAAAAAATTAAGAATTGTTTTTTTTTATTATTAGAAAATATATTTGTATATTTCGCATTTGCCCCACCCAGTGTCATATCAAAGTTTAATGACATATATTTTTGTTCTGTCAGGGTTTAAAACACTTTGGGGAGTAATAAAATTGTCCGCCAAATTTATTTTGGAGGCTATTTGTCTGGTAAATGTGTGAATCAATGTTAAAAATTGACCTTGCCCACGAAGTGTTGATTCATTTGAAAACTTGTATATATAAAATTATATATTTATATGAAATTTGAATGACCTTATTAGCAAGATAAATGCATAACGAAAATATAACTTATAAAACTAACCAACCAAAAATAAAGAATATATCTAGAAAATGGATTGCGATGCATTAAGTCTCTACTTTATTTTAAATAAAAAGTGTATTTGTACTCCCTATTTAAAATATTTTATAAAAATAATAAAATGTTTTAGATACAAATAACTTAAAAATAAAAATATAAATGTATATAAATAATACTACAACTACAAAACACGCACACCAATTATATGCATTCAGAAAATATATGTTTTTTAAAAATTCACACTTATTGGTCTGGTCCTTCAGATAATATTTTCTATAAAATCCACTCCTCGCGGTCTGAGAGTCCTTGAGAAGATAGCATATTCTTTAAAAAATTTACCCTTAGAGACCTGATAGTCCTTGAGAGTATATTCTTTAAAAAATCCACACCTAAGGATTTGCCAAAAAAAAAAAAAAAATATATATATATATATATATATATCTATTGAATAATTCAAGCTTAAAGATCTAATAATCTTTGACAAATATTCAAAAAAGAGCCACGTTTGTAGAACTGATAGGCCTTGAGAAAATATTCTGTGAAATATCAACGCTTAAATATCTAATATTAACGTGCATTTGAGAAAATATTTTGTAAAAATCTTCGATCCATGCCTATGATCTGATAGTCCGTCGAAAATATTCGTAGTTATGGAGAAAATAATATTTAAAATCTACGCTAAGAAAATATTCTTTAAAAAACCACGTCTGAATTTAAAAAATCCATGACATGTCACATATAAAGATCTGATAGTCCTTAAAATAATACTCTTTTCCACGACCTAGGGGGTTGAGAAAAGTTTATTGAAAAATCCACGCTTAAATATTTCATAGTTCTCGGCAAAATATTCTGTAAAAATCTACGATAATACATATAATAAATGTATAATATTATTTAAAAATTTAAGCCTAGTCCGTCAAAAATATTCTTTAAAAAATTCACGGCGATCTTATATTTCACTATTAAAAACTGCTTCAGATATGTATACCTTTCACCACACTGTGGTACAGTGTATATATTTGTAACGGGCAAAAGGAAAAAAAACACAAAACACGAGATGTGTGTAAACAGTTAAAACAGTGTTGCTAAAAAGATAATAGCTAAAAAATCTCCTTTATATGTGTAATAAATATATAATGTAATAAAACTGCAGAATTCCCTCTAACCATTGCTGCAAAATTCATAAAAATCGGTTAAGTATTTCCGGAGTTATTCGAATTGCAATTCTACCATGCTCTGAAATATACTTTCTGTTCGATGCTGGGCGCCTATTACCAAAAAATGAAAAACACCACAAAAATCGATCTTGCAAAAATTTACATTTTTTCTTCATAAAGCTGCAGTGTGTGTATATGTGTAAGTAAATATATTTTTCATTGCATATGTGCGTGCATAAATCACATACAATCACACCTACATATCAAGCAACAAGAAATTGCACCTCGAACTGCTCTTTGCCCCTACAAGTATGCTATAATTTTCATACAACAGCAGACATTATAAAAACAATTTTCCTTTTTTAAAAGACCGATTTCTGTGTGGTTTTTCATTTTCAGGTAATAGGCGACCAGAATCTAGCAGGAGGTGTATTTCAGAACATCGTTTAATTGAAATACAAATATCTCGGCCACTACTAAACCGATTTTTATAAAGTTTCCAAATATGGTTAGAGGAAACTCTGAAGTTTTATTACACACTTCCATTCCATATTTTTACAATTGTAAACGGTGATCTTTTAGCTATTATCTTTTTGGAAACACTGTTTTTATCAGTTTATATATATTTCGTGTATTGTTTCAATGCCAAACATCTTCAGTTCGGGCTATAATTTAACGATCTGTTAAAAATGGTTCACAGTCCGGTTCTTCAATGTTATGGGTATATGATATAATCGACTCACTTAAGCGGCTATTCCTTACTCTTTCATTAATATAGATATATACCGATTTAAATTTCCTTAAAGACCTGGTAATATAGCGACCGAAGCGTAATCTATTGATGCAGTAGTTGAAAATCATAAATGAAAATTTTAATGTCGTGGTTTTTTGTCATAACTGTTGAACTACTGCAGATATTGTAAAAGAAATTGTGCCATATAAAAGATAGGAAGTCTGGCTATTTCGTGATTTAATTAAAATTCAAATTAAAAAAATATATGAAATGTTTTATGTGAAAAATTATTTAGAACCTGAGACCCACTTACATTTGTGATCCCTGGTAATTTTAATGAATCCACGCCCATATCTGGTCCCCAAAAAAAACATGTTTAAGAACCCACGACTTCATGTGTTACTCGAAAAGATATTTCTTTAAAAAATATATTTTTATCTAAAATTCCCGAAAAAAATATTTTTAACAAAATCAGTATTTTGAAAGCTTTATAAAAAATTATTGTTTTTTTTAAATATACAATTGTGGATTTTTTAATATTTTTGTTTTTTTTTACATTTCTTCAAATATAGTCTATTGTGTATTTTTATACCAGCCATCTTTTTTAAGGACTACCCAATCAGTTATGCTGAATTTTTTGAAATCTATTTCCTGATATGAGCCCAAAAATGTTGTTCCTAATATCAAACCTGGTACATGTGCTAAAAGCCCGCAGTTTTCCAATTAGTTACATTTTCTATCTATCTGTTCTGAATGCCTGGTAGGTTTGAGCAGTTTCTGAAGGAAAATATCCAGCTGAGCCTCTACCGTTCATTAATTTGTTCCTCTACACTACCATTGTATTAAGTACTATTAAGTAAATAGTGTATGTAGTTGAGTTATTTCTTTATGTGACCCTTCTTCGTTTATTGAAATAAAACCAATAAACAGATTTAAAAAAATACTAAAAATGTGTGTCTTTTTATGGACGTCTAAAAAAATCTCTTAGTGGGGGTTCACAATATTAGTTTCTTAACGCCCAATGTCACATTTTTGGCTCCCAATGAAATTGAAAAAAAACCCAAAAATTTGGTGCAATTTTGCGCAAATTTCACAAAAATACCAGGCGCCCAGAATGAAGTAGCAAGTTGCCCGCCAAAAAAAAAAAATTAAAATTTTGAAAAATTTTGGTCTGGCAACACCCAACCCGCGAAAAAATTCGAGTGCCTAAAAGTATGCTACAAATTTTGTAATTTCTTTGTACGACATTGCCAGATGCATTTTTTTAAATTTTTTGGCGGGCTACTTTCTATTTTCTTCTGGGCGCCTGGTATTTTTGTGAAATTTGCGTAAAAAAATGCATACAACCAGGAGAATGAAAAATTGTGACGTCATCACACAAATTATGTCGCATGCGTAGGGGCATGTATACTTACCATATTTGTTATATCCGTAAATAAAAACAAATAGTATTTTTAATAAATTCATTATTCTTTATTTTTTATTCAATATTCATTGTAAAAAATATACACATACATTTAAAAATTATATTAAATATAAATATATTTAAGAAATAATTTTCTTAACAACTTAGCCCACTTATTTGGACTATATACTATTGTGATCCTTCCTTGTGGAATTTTATGATTTAGAAACGAGGATAATTCCAAAATATGTATTGATCGTTATCGGCGGGCCTGCCATATTTTCAAATAATTTGTATATCGTTTCCGTTTGTCATCATACGGAAATTCGAGCATAAAAACCAGGAATGGAAAATAAAAGACAAATTAAAAATATATATAAGCATTAAATAATCCTGAAATTTAAAATTAACATTTCCGCCGGAGAGCTGTTGGAGAACCGATATAGTTGGAATCTTGACATTTGGAGTTTGGATCACTGATGGGGGTAGAATTGTGCTATTTAAGAAGTTTTGGAAATTCCTATTAATGTGAGCTAAATTTTGTTCAATTTAAATCTTGTGTGAACCGAAGTATGACGTTTTGGAAATTTGTACTAAATTGTACCAAGTGTGATTTGGGTGAACCGATTAGATTCCAGCTCAATCGCAAAATTGCAAAATTTGATGTTAGGATCACTGTTAGGGAGAAGGATTGGGCTATGTAGAAAGTTTTGAAAATTCGTACTAATGTGTACTTAATTTGGTACAATTTAAATTTTGGGTGAATCAGTACATCCTGAAATTTGATGTTAGGGTTACTGCTGCGGTGTAGGATTGTGATATGTAGAAAATTTTCGAAATTTGTACTAATTTGTACAAAATGGTACCAAATGTGGGTTTGGGTGAACTGATAGAGCTGGAACACTGAAATTTGGAAGTAATGGTACTGTTGGAGTGTAAGATTGGTGTGTGTATGTAGTGTTGGAAATTCATATTTATGGGTACTTAATGGTACTATTTAAATTTTGGGTGAACTGATAGAGCTGGGATCCTGAAATTTGACGTTGGGATCATTGTTTGGATGTAGGATTGGACTTTGTAGAAAGTTTTGGAAATTCGTACTAATGTTTACTAAATGGTACCAAATTTGGATTTGGGTGAACCAATAGAACTGGAATTTTAAAAGTTGATGTTAGGATCATTGTTGGGGTATAGGATTAGGCTTTGTAGAAAGTTTTGGAAATTCGTACTACTGTGTACCAAATGTGGATTTGGGCGAACTGATAGAGCTGCAACACTAAAATTTGGAAAGAATGGTACTGTTGGAGTGTAGGATTGGTGTATGGATGTAGTTTTGCAAATTCATACTTATGGGTGCTAAATTTTAGTAAATTTGCTACAATTTGAATTTTGGGTGAACTGATAGAGGTGGGATCCTGAAATTTGGAGTTAAGATCATTCGTACTAATGCGTACCAAATGGTGGTAAGGGTCACTGTTGGGGTTTTGGATTGGGCTATGTAAAAAATTTTGGAAATGTCTACTAATGTGTACTAAATCTGGTACAATTTGAATTAAGAGAGAACCGATAGAGCTGGAATCCTGAAATTGAGTAATAAGATTTCCATTGGATTGCATGATGTGGGCAATAATGGAAATTTGTACTTATGTGTTCTAAGTGGTACTAAATGTGATACAAATTGGAATTAGGTGAACCGATAGAATCCTGAAATTTGGAATTAAGATTGGTGTATGTGGAAGTATTTGAAATTCGTACCTTTGATTGTTAAAATAGGTAGTTATGGAAATGTATATTAATGTATACAAAATGCTACTTAATTTGGATTTGGGTGAACCTATATTTGATTTTTTTCTTCAAAAAAAGTATTATAAGAGTACAAAGGTTAAAAAATCAGAATTGGTGTGCAGTGTTAAGATATGGAAAAATCTGTTGGTGGGGGTTCTCAATATAAGCTGTTTAGTGGTTACTTGTAAAAACATTCCTGGCTCCCAATGACTTTTTTAAAGAATTCCCAACAAGTTTGTGAATTTTATTGCAAATTTCACAAAAATACCAAGCGCCCATAATAAAATAGCAAGCTGTCCGCCAAAAAAACAAAAACTATAAAATGTTCATCCGGCAACACCCTACCAGCGAAAAATTCGAGCGCCTACTTTTTTAAATTCTTAGTACGACGTTGCCTGCTGCAAATTTTTCTCAATTTTTTAATTTTGGCGTGCTATATTCTATTTTAATCTGAGCGCCTGGTATTTTTGTGAAATTCATTTAAATATCTATGCTCTAATAGCCTCCAAACATGGTTTTTTAAATATCTACACTCTAATTCACACAGAGTGCGAAAAATGGTCCTTTAAAAATATTATTTTCAATATCTAAGGAAAATCTAATGGCCTCTTACAAAAATACTAATGGTCACTCAACAAAATATTATTTTAAAAATCTATGTTTTACTGATACATTAATTATTTAACATTACATTATTACTTGAACAGTCTCTTCTTCTTCTAACAAATTTATTTTATACGATCTAATATTCGCTCAAAAATTATTAATTTAAAAATCTGCACTTTTATGGTTCTTCAAAAAATTTAAGCTTCATGTTCCTAAACCAGGGGATTAAACAAAATTCTAGTGATACCAAAAATAACTCTATAAATTTCTGAAAAGTTTAATGCGAAATGCAAAATTAGACTGCATTTTATTGGAAAATATCGAAATCCATACAATTTAAAACTGTAGACATTTAGCTTGAAAATTATTTTGAAAAAAAAAAAAACAAAAAAAGAGATCACGAAATGCTAATTTATTCATTTTGATAAGCATTTAAGACTAATAAAGACTAATTTCAAAATATCAAAAGTGATCATACCTTAAACATATATTCGAGCTATGGTGGAGCGTATAAGAAACGTGGAAGTATTTTTACACGAAAAAGTTATACCAATTTATTAAAATTATAATCAACAACTAGACAATTTATTCTATTACTATGTGCGTCTTATATACATTTTTATACCCTTTACCACACTGTGGTACGGGGTATTATGTCTTTGTGCATATGTTTGTAACAGGCAAAAGGAAACGAGATAGACCCATGGTCCTTCTTAGAATATGTATAAATCACTTTCTGAGTCGATTTATGCATGTCCGTCTATCCGTCTGTCCGTCCGTCCGTCTGTCCATGTTAAATTGTAAACAAAGTGCAGGTCGCATTTATTATCCGAATGAGATAAAATTTGGTACAGATCAATTCTTTGAAATTGGGAAAAATCGGTTCAGATTTAGATATAGCTCCCATATATATTTTCGTCCGATTGTTAGCAAATGGTGCACCCAAGAGTCAAATTTTTGACGGATTGGCACCAAATTTTGCACAATGCACTAAATCTAGGATAGACTAACGTGTGCTAAGTTTCATGGAAATCAGTTCAGATTTAGATATAGCTCCCATATATATGTTCGTCCGATTTTTCGCAAATGGTGCACCAAAGAGTCAAATTTAGGCCGATTGGCACGAAATTTTGCACAACGTACTGAATTTAGGGTAGACTAACGTGTGCCAACTTTTATTGAAATCGGTGCAGATTTAGATACCGATTTTTCGCAAATGGTGCACTAAAGATTTAAAGGGTGTTCGATTGGCACAACATTACGCACAACGTATCGAAGTGGACCGATATTAATAATCTTTAATTTTTAATAGAGACATTTGGTACGTGTACCGATAAAGCTCATCTTCGGACCTGCAGACAAGAGACAACTTTATGCAAAATTTTGGCGACCTATCTCAATTCGTGTAGACGCTAGAGTGATCACAACAGAAAGACGGACCTGCATAAATCATCATAGAATTTTATGCTGATCAAGAATATATATGGGCAATATTGCCAATTTTTTAACATAGCTGAAGCAGAGGTTCACTCCTTTATAACTCGGGAACTACTTAAGTATATGAAAAAAGTGAATAGTTTTGGGTTAATTGATCTGTCGTTGCAAACTGTTCATGATATTGACCTCCTATTTTGGTGGAAGCTGTGTCTACTTTAATGTAAAAAAAAATGTGTAAAATCAGGTTGAGGCGAACCAGTTTTTTTATGTTCTCTATCGATTTGTGACTAAGCCACTCATTGCACGGTCTTCGTGTCAAAATAAAACTAGAAGCCAACAAAATGGGGACTACGCCCCTCATGTATCATTTTTCAAAATTTTAACTGCATCTACCTTTAAATGATGCTGACATATTGAAGCTCGATTTTGAGTGTTTTTTTAATTTTACTTCTAGCTTTAATACGCAAACAGGAATTTATAAAAATCGATTATAAGATTATTGTAGTCGCGAATCTGCGTAATTTGATATATATTTTGTGTATGTAGTATGCACAGCTTCAGAGTAATACTCATCCGAAGGTTAAAATTTTGTGCGATCAAATTTCTAAAAAACCTATTTTTGGGGCCAAATTTTTAGATCTGTCAACTGAATGATATGGGTACCCGCGATCAATAAGGTTTTTTACGTTTCGGATGATATAAAATCTTCTTCGTGAAAATCCATCAACATGAACGGCGGGAACTGGCCTTCCAAAAACACGAAATGTTTTTTAAAATATCGCGGATTTATTTGTGTTTTCTGTGTATCATTTCCGCTTCAATAAATGACCTTATACAAATTTTGATATTTTTCGAAAAGAGAACTTTAAAAACTTCAGCCGAAAGAGAGATGTACGCAATTTATCTCAAAAATAGATTGTGCTAGCACATCCATGGTTCTTAATGGACCACATTGAAATGGTATAGATCGATGTATTTTTTTAGGGTGCACACCGAAATCGGATGCTCGTTAATGGCATATGGTGTTTTCGGAAATTATTAGCGTTTTACGATTTTTTGGGTACTTCAATGTAACGTGTGGCACATCTTAACCGTCAAATGAAATTTCGCAAAATATATATGGATTGGAAGATAAACTTCAGTACTTCCTGGAAACCGCATGCGCATCAAATGATTTTGAGAATTACGCGATTTACACGCAATTTAAAATGTATATTACATAATATTATTTTATTTTAAGATTTATTCCTATTTATAGAATTCTAAGATTTATCGGAAGGGTCTTGATATAATCCGCAAGGCGTATACTTATAAACAGAAAGTGATTATTATTATATATCTCAATTTTTCGGCGAAATTCGGGTAAAATAGCAGAATAACCCCAACATTTTTTTCTGAAATTTCTTGTATACAATTCAAAAAATAAATATGATGACAATATTTTTTCGAACCAAAAACAAATATTTTCCCTCAATATCTTGTTTTTCTGTCGCTTTGATTTAGAAACCGCTACACGGACTTGCGTGATTTTGATATCATTTGATTCATCATGGTGTTTAGATTATGTAGATATTTTTAAATTATTTTTTAGGTGTGTGTATGTCATTAATATATTGAAAATATTGATGTAATCTGCTATATATTTTTTATTTTTTTCATATTTCGCGAATATGTGCAACTTTATCGTGATTATTATAATATATTCATATTCTTATTTTACGGAGGAAGATATATATCAACGTTTTTGGTCAATATAAAAAACGGCGTAATTTTAAGATTTTTTTCTTATGCCCAAAATTAAAACCTCGATAACATTTGCGCGCATCAACCAAAAATTTGATCGCGAACGATTTCGGAGTCAGAACATTTTTCTCTATATGTGTACCAAAAATCGTTGATGTTCCACAAAAACAAAAAAGCTGATTTTTTGTAAATGGAATATTAAAAAATTGGCAATATTGCCCATATATAATTTATACAAATATACCCAGTTATTGATCGTTGGGTGAAGTCGGTTCACATATAGAGACAGATCACATATTTACCTTAGTCGAATTTCATGTCAATTGTCCTTCACAAATTCAAGGCCTGTAAGGATGTATTTCTGGAATATTGTCAAAGTGGTAAAGGGTATCATATACTCGGCCCCGTCCGACTTTACTGCTTTCTTTACTGGTTGTGTTTGAGTTTTCATAAATTGCAATGATGTGGTGCGTATACGTATTACTACCATGATATGAGAATAATATTAATTATACGTACCTAGTTAAAATGGTAGTTATAAATGTTATCGATAAAATACAACTATATGCACATCTTTATTTACCATTGTATAATATTGTTGAATCCATTAAGAAAATATTAATTTCTGAATTATTTTTCTTTATTCCAGGCAATATTATTTTATACACCAAGATGGCTGTGGAAGTCTTGGGAAGGTGGCAAAATTCATGCACTTATCATGGACTTAGATATAGGAATCTGTTCCGAAGCCGAGAAAAAACAAAAAAAGAAATTACTTTTAGATTATTTATGGGAAAATCTAAGGTATGTATGTGCGTGCAGCAAACCAAATTTATAACATCACCAAACAAATTAAGCGATAATATCCTGTTCAATTAACCATGACAGTATACAAAAAAATATACGAGTATGTACGTATGTATGTACATGCATGTGTATGTATGTATTTTTATAATGTCTTATTTGTCGATTCAATGGAACATTAAATGACGATTCATCAACACACACATTCACATTTGTATCTAATTTATTGTTTTTGTTTTACAGATATCACAACTGGTGGGCGTACAGATACTATGTTTGCGAGTTGTTAGCACTCATCAATGTGATAGGTGAGTAATAATTTCTTCCGCTAATTTGTATTAGTCGTCGTCTTCTATTTAGAAAATTCGTTGAATTGGCAATTATTTCAATATTCATCATTTGGAGTCGAACAAAAAATGTAGGCATACAAGTGAGACTCACACACACTCACACATGTACATGGTAGGAGAATAAATTTCACACAATTTAACCCACAAAAAAACTGCCAAATAAATATGCAAAGACAGACAGACTCTGATCGCAAATTAACAAATAAATTGACAAACGTTTTCAAATAAATATCAAAAATATTTATGTCTGTATGTGTGCGTGTGTGTGTTTGTATATTTTGCCAAGTAATTTATGTGCCATTCATTGACGAGTTGTGTGTTTATCCAAAGAGCCATCTCTCATAGACGTTTTTCCTCAAAATTCCGAAATATTTACTGACTATCGTGTGTGTGAGTCCATTGTATTGTTAGACATCGTCTCTGGGGGTTGATTTTTTGTTGTTGTCGTTGTTGTGCATAGCTGCAGCTGTTGCTTGATTAATGAAAATAAACAAATCGCATTGAAATTTAATGTTAATTTTTTGCTGTTGCTGTTTTTGTTTTGTTTCAATAAACTGACCACTGAATACGGCCTGTGTGGTGTATGAACATGAACAAAATAGTAGCCAATAAATAAATAAACATAATTAACCGCATAACATTTATTGATTTTCGTGAGCCTGTTTCTTCGATGTCGTTGTTGTTGTTTCTAGGCAAAAACCAAAAAAGAATTATTGATGGTTATTGGAGGTTTTTGTTTTAATTTTAATCAAATTTGAATATAGCACGCTTTATTTTAATGCATCACACAAAATTGCTTGTAGATAGACAGTTGAGATGATCAAGATTTATTTTGTTTTTTGCTCACATTATTGTAAATAATTGCGACATAAATTGAGGTTAAATGATAGAAGGTCTTTTTGTGGGGTAGTAACCCTGATTAACCTAATGGAGGTGTTTGCGAGATCTAAGAACAATCCGATTTGAAGAGAAGTATTTGGACATTAAAGTTTTTAAGTAGTCTGTCGAAATAACGATTGCGATCGTAACATACACATATATACTAAACCTAGAATGCTTGGAATTGCAAATAGGTTTAAAGTTTGGCAAGGCCTCCTATGATGGGGCAAGGGCTCCATCTTTTAAGTCTCCCCCTCCATTTTAGGTATTTACATAGTCATAGAAGCACATATGCCTAGAATGTATGGTATTATGAATAGATCCATGTTTCTGCATATTCCCCAATGAAGATCCTTCCCCATTTATTAGGGCTTCCGCTTCAATTTAGGTATTTGCATAGTCACTGTCATTCCGGGTTCTTGATGTGTAAAAAAATTTTCAATTTAGATCCATCATTCGAAATAGACCCATGTGCGATATGGACCCACTCATTTTAAGCGTTTTTGGACAAATAAGTTTTGAACGGTTTTAGTGGAAATCGAAGAGTGAAAACTATTATCAAAAAGGTTCATCTTTGGACAAAACCCATATATAAATGTTCAGTCCTATCTTAACCATTTTAATAATACCAGGAGCATTTCTAGCAAAAATGACTGTTCATTCCGGGTGCATTATGGGTAAAATCTCTTCAAATGAAATCTTCGATTTAGGTACATCTATATACAAAGGGTTCCGCTACAAAAATGATTTTATAATCTGTAATATGGTCTCAAGTATACATTTCGTGGTATCAGAAGACATTGACACAAATGTTTCATGATACGTTACGAATTTTCCAATCTAAGTGAGTAATTTGGGTCAATTTTTGTATCCAGTATTATGAAGCTCCGAAACGACTGTACCTTGGCATTTCGAACTCCTAAAGGGCGAAACATATTATTGCAGAACATTTTTGGGAAAGGCATAATGTACAGGTATTTATTTGGATTTATAAATATTGAAAATTGTCTTCATTTGTGAGGGAGGTACCAGAAAGAGTGGACCAATGGGTCTCATCTTCAAACTTGATTTGGGCTTGGTGAAGACAATATGTTGTGCAAAATTTCGTTAAAATCGGATAGTCCGTATGTATGTTATTATAAAATAGATTTTTAGCACAATTTTGACCATTTTATGGGGGTGGTACCAGAAGGAGTGGACCGATATTTCCCATCTTCGAACCTTCGAGAGGTATCGTGCGCACCAACCAAACAGACATACAGACAGACATTTGTAAATCGGCTCTGTACATAAAAGAATTCCTAAAGATCTCCTGTAAACAGAATCCATTCTAGCGGACTTATACTCATGGTATACTTTATAAATGTGTTTATAAGACCTTATGTGGTCATGTATAAAGACATAAATATTATCATTATAAACTATTGTCCAAATTGCATTGTTAATCCTACGTAATTTCTTTTCGAAATATAAATATTATGATATTTAACAAATCATGATCTTCTTGAACTCATACACGTATATACACATGTGTTTATCTCCCTACCATGTAAATTACGAAAACATCTGTGGGTTTTTAATGATCTCCCGAAAAATAACTAAAATTAAACATATATGGTTATGGGGAACAATAACAATAATAACAACAAACCGCCAACTATTATGGAATTATTTCTATATGGGCAATTAAAATAATTATTATATGCGAAACATAAATTCACCAAATCGATAAAGACTTCTTTTGAAGTAAATCAAATATTGCTGTTTTAATTATTTTCATATTTTTTTATGTGGCTATTAAAAACACTATTTGCAAACAAATAAATTTGATTTATAAAGTGTAATTAATATATTATAATAAAATTTTTATTATTATGATAATGAAAAAAATGGCTATTGGCTTCTTCACAACTGTTTACTTCTATTTATATTTTAATTTGTTTACTTTTACTTGTTTGATTTAATATAAACTTAATGTGTGACGTTATAGTTTAGGAAATTGTTTTAAACTTAAAAACTATATAACTATAAATGACCTCTAACATTATTGATTAATGATGGCATTAACATAATGGAATTTTTGCTGGTATCCAACTGTGTCGCGCTCTATTGGAAGTGTCGTAATCTGCCTTTAGTCAAGGCTAATTCAGAACTTTATGTTTGGGGATTATTTTACACGAAATCTTCTAAATGTTTTATTTCAGATAAAATTATCAAAATCTTCAAAATCAAATTAAAATGTATATTTTGCATACGCTGCTTACAAAAAATAGGGAAAGGACCAAATTCGGACGGGGTGACATTTTGCTGTAAAATCGTATATCAATCCAATAAAGTTATGTATGATCGATTGAAATAATATTTTACAATTAAGTATGAAATGACTGTCAAATTTCATTCTTAATTATAGTTATAAGCAAAATGGGAAAGCGTTTGGTATTTTTACACCATTTACATGCAATCGGACAAAGTTATATCTGGGGACACTGTCAAAGTATTAATAATCTAAGATGGCAACTAACAAGCAAAATAGTGTCAGTCGGTGTTGCCGACCAGGGTATACATTGGTTGGCCTATGGTTTAGGGAGGTCTTTAGAATTCGTGCCTAGTGTAGAGGTGGATAATTTATATACCTTCAACACACTGTGATACAGGGTGTTGTGTTTTTGTGCATATATTTGTAACAGGCAGAAGAAAACCAGAAACCAGTTGGTTCCATTTAGGAATATGTATAGAAATTTCAGTCGATTTATGCATGTCCGTCCGTTTTTCTGTGCATACTAAATTGTAAACAAAGTACTGGTCGCATTTTGGAGCCTAATCATGTATCTTCCCACAAGGACGAACCCTATTGAATTTGAAGAAAATCGGTTCAGATTTAGATATAGCTCCCATATATTGGTTTGTCCGATTCCACATATGTTAATCCAAATCACAATTTTTGTCCGACTGAGACATATTTTGCATATCGCACTAAATTAAGTACAGATTGACGTATGTAAATATTTGTCTAAATCGTTTCAGACTTATATATAGCTCCCATGATCATCCGATTTTATACAAATGGGACACAAATACCCTCACATTTCTTTCGATTTATACAAAATTGTCCACCAAATTGAGTCTAGAATGATCTAAGTTTTGTAAGGATTCAGATATAGTACCCATATATATATTCATCGAAATTTGGAATACCATACTATATTAAGTATATAATGATGTGTGCGTAGTTACCTTGAAATCGGTACAGATTTAGAAATAGCTCCCATATTCATATATTTTCTTCCGAGTTTATGTAAATGGTGCACCAAAAGGCATATGTTTGTTAGATGTACGCGAAATTTGGCAGAGGGTATGCAATAGGGTTTTTAATAAGAGTTAGAGATTAATTATGTTAAGGTTCTTAAAAATCGGTTGACATTAAGATTTAACTCCCATATATATTTTCGCCCGCTTCTATGTAAATGGTGCACCGAAAAAAAAACTTGTTTCTTCCATATACACGAAATTTGCAAAGCGTATTAAATTGAGTATAGAATGACGTGTGTTAAGTTTAGTTGAATTCTGCATTGGATTTTGTATAAATATATTAGGTTGGAGAAAAAGAAATCCATTATTTTTATGTGAACTATATGAATATATTTAACATGATGCGGAATGTTCAATTTGGGCCAAATATGCACCGTTTTGTTGTATGATTTGTTGCCATTTTCATTAACTTCATAATGCCTCTCTCATAGAAGTCCTGCTCTCTATTTGCAAACAAATTAGTCGATTTTCACAATCCTCCCTAGATACCAATTTTTATCATTAAAGAATTTTTGTGATGCAAGAAAAAATGATAATCGCTCTGTGCCAAATACGGACTGTATGCCGGATGCATTAAAATGTCTCATTAAAACAGTTTTATGGTCGATTTTAGCTCCTGTACGATGTTACGACTGCTAACATGGCGGTCAACTTCGATCACTTCTCCGATTTTCAAAAATTCCTGAACGGAATCTACAATACTAAATTGGACATAATTGGCTGTTACAGTATCGGTACCATAAACACCATTCATTTATAAATCTGCTCTGTAACGGATTTGGTCCAAAGAAGCATATGATCTAAAACCAATATAACGATGAGGCTGAGGGAATATAAGGATTCGATGTGATCATTTTATTTCCTCCAACATTTCTTAAAACAATCGGGACCTTTATACGAGTGCTTTATCACTATAAATCGTAGGTTGAAAATTATATACCAATGGAATATTGGGCCAGAAGTTTAAATGTACTTTTTATTAAACGGGTCTTTGAGCTTATTCTGGGGTCAAAGTTTTTAATTTACTAGGAATCTGAAATGTTTTTAACCCAATTCGCTGTAATTTTTTTATTTTGGATTCTTACTGTGTAGAAAATGTCCTTATAAGAAAATTATCAATATTGACTCAAGTTCCTGTACCATATAACTGTACCTTCCAGTATTCAGTGTTATTGGTTGTCGAACTGAATAGGCTCTGATATGATATGTTCTGTATCCATTGTGATACAACAAACGATACTTCCAAATTTTGGTATTTACAGGATAATGACTTTCCAGAATATTAGCTCTTAATAAACTGCGGCCCAAAAAAAACTTCTAAATGCTCTATGATCAATAATAGGTTTTTTGAATATCTGCTTGATGATGGAAGTTATCTTAATCTAATTTAAAAGGTGATTTATCTTCGAATTCTTAATTGCCAATTCCGTTCTTTATGAATGTATATTTGGATTTTATTACTTATTAAATGTATTTTATTTTTTATAATATTACAGGTCAAATGTTTCTTATGAATCGATTTTTCGATGGCGAATTTATGACATTTGGCTTAGATGTGATACAATATATGGAGGCCGATCAAGAAGACCGAATGGATCCCATGATATACATATTCCCTAGAATGACCAAATGTACATTTTTTAAATATGGTTCGAGCGGGGAGGTGAGTTCTAATCAATTTTATTAAATTACAAAATTATTAATATTGATTTTTTTATATTCCCTTCTTTTAGGTGGAAAAACACGATGCTATATGCATATTGCCATTAAATGTTGTTAATGAAAAAATCTATATTTTCCTTTGGTTTTGGTTTATATTATTAACATTATTGACATTATTAACAATTATATACAGGGTGGTTATTATATTTTCACCACGTATGAGGGTGTACTTATTTCGTATGAGATTTAGGTAAGTTTTTTTTGGAAATTATTTTCAATTTAGAGATAAACTAATTTTCGTTTTTTCTCTCTCTCTCTATCTCATTACAGGTTAGTGCGTCGAGACGCTATAGAAATAATCGTTCGTCGTTCAAAGATGGGCGATTGGTTTTTATTGTATTTATTAGGTGAAAACATAGATACGGTTATATTTCGAGATGTTGTACAGGATTTAGCCAATCGTTTAGGTCATAACCAACACCACAGGGTGCCTGGACTAAAGGGCGAAATTCAGGATGCATGATATTGGGAGTATTAGAAACCATACAAAATGCAAAATGTTGTCTCCATATAAAAAAACAGTAAAACTTCAATGAAACGAAAAATACCTAAAAAAACAACCAAAACAGAAAGAAAATCCAATAAAAAATAACAAAGTAACAAACAATGCTGCCAATTTGCTTTTTTATTAGCAATTTACAACCACGAAATAAAAACAGATAGAAAACAGCCACTTACACACTTCATCATCAATCAGAAGACGTTGGAGATCACAAAGACATCATCCAAAAAAAAGAGGTCAGGGAAATTTCTGGACAAAACGGTCGGGACTGTAGATTCCATAAATAGAAACAAATCGACTATTCAAGACGCACAAAATTCAAGAAATAAAAACTGTAAACTATGCCATGCCAGTCCAGTCCAGCCAAATACTATTAACCAGAAATTTCCACCCTCCTCTCTCCAACTGCATGTACATTTACAGCCATTTCACATCAAACGCAAAGGCTCCAAACAAAAGAGAAACAGGAAAAACAGAAACATGACGGGAAAATTCACATCAGAAGAAGTTTTTTGTTTTTTTGTCCATCCATTTTTTAAGCTAAGGATCGATATATGTATAAATAATACCAGACGATTGTCTTTTATTTTTTCAAAGGCAATTTGTAAAATAATATAACAGCAATACAACTTGTTGTAAGACCACAACAACATCACTACCACCAGCAAACATGATCATCCGCCGCCTTAGACCCTTATGAGGTTTAGTTCGATTGAATACATTACCATCAGTCAAATCAGGATCAGATCAGCAATTACAGTATAAATTACAAAAGAAACAAACCAACAAAAAAATATCAGGCGATCATTCACAAAAGAAAATTTTTAATTTTTTTACCACACTGGCTCCGCTGCTTTTGTGTAGTTCAACACACTTTTAATAATCATCATGATAGAACCTTAAGCTTAAAACGAAAAAAACAAACAATAAATTATAAATGGAAAGTAAGAGAAAAAAATGATGAAAAAATTTGGAGACAACAAAAGGTGTATAATTGCATTTTTGTATTGGCCAAAAAGTAAAATGAGGAAACACAAACATCATGCGCTAGGGAAAAATAACATGTATTGGCTAAAAGAACATCCTAAAAGAAAACAACCACAACAACAACTACTATGTGTTCATATTTTTTCAAATCGAAAAAGAGAAAAAATCTATAAAAAAATATATAAAAGTTCTTTTTTAGAAAATCTTATGAAAAAATCTTTTGGATGTAAGAAAAACAAAATTGCGGAAGGTGTGCTTTTTAAAGAAAAGACAATTTTTATAAATGAAAAAAGGAAAAAAATCTGGCAATAATTTGTGTGAAATATTTTCTCTCTCTTAATTCGGTACAAAGTTTGTGATACACAAAAATGTTTATTGGTTAAAAATTGATATTCAACAAAAAATTAATAAATTCAAACTAATTACAATAAAAGACAAATTTTCATTTTATGAAAATTATGTACTTTATTTAAAAAAATTAAACAATTAAAAATAATTTGTTAATTTGAAGCAAATTATTTTATTTTTTTAAAGCAGTCAAAATTTTAAAGTCACAAAAACAGGGAAAATATACAAAAATAAATAACAAAATTCAAATAAATATATATTTCAAGATATTTCAATATATATACTATACAAGTCCAACAACACCAACCCCATTACATATTCCAATTATATATATACAATATTACATAAAGGTTTGAGTCCAGTCCCACTTTTTTAGTTGTAGTATTTAGTAATAAAAAACTTGCCTTTAGATTTTGATTTGCTCTAAATATTTGGTTTGCATTGCAAATGAATAATTATAATTTTTTATTGTAAATATATTAATTTATATATCCCGTTGAGGTTACCTGATTCAGCTTAACTGGGCAGATAAAGAAGCCCCACCTATCAGTTACCACTACAACATGCCGTAGTTCTGCAAAGCAGCATCAGTTGAAGCCCAATACAAATTGAGGAGGTTGGATTATATTGACATCAGTTGATCTACTTTTTCAAGGCAGATATTTCTAATCTTATCGTAAATGCGAATTAAGAGGACGACTGAATGTGATCACTCTTTCAAGAGTAATCACAACACTGATGATTTTGTTTTATATTTTTAACCGGCTATAAATAGGTTTTCATTTCAAAGGACTACCAGGCTTTTATCGGCAATCACATTCCAAATTTTTGGATAGAATGTGACTCCTACAAAAATGTGTGGTAGAAATCGATGACCTATTGAATCGTGGAAACTATTGACCTCAATAAACTCTAATAGACCAAATTTTTGAGAATTTTTCTCTTCAGAATTGTGGAATTGCATCAGTTCACCTTTTTACGACTATTTTTAATTTATAAAAATGGAAAGTCCGATACCTTCGGAATTGTGGACCAGTTGACTTACACATTTTACTCTGCAGGTTCGTCTTTTTAGGATATCTTATGTATGAAGCTCTTAGCACCCAGTAGCGGTGCTAATCAGTAGAAATGTATCGGACCATAAAAAAATGAAAAAAAGTCATGTAATATTATCGAATATTTCGTGAGAGCTTAGTATATAGTGCAGTTCTATTTGGGAATTTCATATCGATGTTGGTAGACCATATGTTTCTAGAAACTAAAATATTAGCGATTGTGTGTAAAATTCGACTCAAGACATTGATAAGTTAATCAACTGATTTCATAAAAATAGGTGTGGCCATGCTAACTTGTATTTCTTTGTGAAAAGTTTTTCCATCTCCTTGATTATTATTTTATTTTATCCATGATGCAGGATTTAGAAACATTAGCTTCTATTAAAAACTATTTTTTCTGTAAATAATTAATTTTAAAATTTTATTTTTAACTTTTTAATTTTTGGAGCAGGGAAAATTTTTTAAAAAAATAATTATATTTAAATTCAAAATATAATCTCATAATCAATTATTTGGGATAATAAAAAAAATCTCTTCATTCAAATTCAATATATAATTCTAATTTTTATCCTTAAAATAAATTTAAAAAAATTTAATTATATTTAAATTCAAAATAAAATCTCATAATCAATTATTTTGGATAATAAAAAAATCTCTTCATTCTAATTCGATATATAATTCGAGTTATTATCCTTAAAATAAAAATATATCTTCAAATTAAATTTCAAAATCAAATTTAAATTCCGAATAAGGTGTCATATCTTATTATTTGGGACAATGCAAAATTTTTCTTCAATCAAATTCAATTTAAGAATTCTAAATTTTATTTTTTTATTAAATAAGGGGTTTGTTGGTCTTATCTTTGTAAGAGTATATAATGATTATAGAATTCCAAAAAGTATCTACTAGGTAATTGAAATTAAAAAAAAAAATAGAAAATATACTTTTTCATATTATTGATGAATAAAATTCAATTAAACTCCATTATTGAAAACTTTGGGAATAACAGTCCTTTTTAGAGAATATATATTTTTAATAAACAACATCTCATAGCAGACGAAATGGGAATGTATAAGAATATTCCCCCAATAAAATGAAATATTTCCGAATTTATGTCACTTTAAATAATGCAATAATTTTCAGGATATACATATGGTTTTCGAAAGAAAAAAACTATATGAAATATTAATTATTTACTTTATGTCCCACCCCCCCCATATTTATATAAAAATACCTATGTTCAGCTTGCTTTTTTAATAGCGAACCCCAAAAATATATGTTTTTATATATAGAGAAACCCTGTCGAACCCCCCCTAGACACTTGAATACAATTCAATATACATTTTACCATATATAAATAACACTTTAATGACCAAACTTCAAATCACAAACTTTGAAAATTGACCAGATAAGAAATATTTCAGAAGCAGGATTACACAGAATAAAAAATTTTGAGTTTACAATAAGGAAAAATTTTGTGGAAATATAAGATGAAAAATAAAATTTTTAATAATTCTTACATTTTTAATGTTGAGTGAAAAATTGTATATTGCATTTCGTTTGTTTTATAAGAATTCAATTTAACATTTTATATACCCGTTTTAAAATGTGTATTAAAATATATATTCAACATTTTTCTTACTCAATGAAAAATTCTTGAATAAGAAATAATTATTTATATTGAGTATAGAAAATTCCTTATTGTTAAACAAAATTTTCTGTGTAAAAAATTACAGATTATTTTACCACGAAAACTCTCTAAGCCATTCTCTAGATCTTCATATTTTATTTAAAAAAAAAATAAATTTAATTTCCATGAACTCCAAACTTTAGTGTATATATTTCCGTATCAATTAACTCTAAACTTCAAAATCCGCTAAAAAAAATTGCATCCAAGAAGCAAAAAAAACCAATAAAATCAATTTGGCCCCCATTCTGAAAATAATGAACACGACGAATAGCATGTATTTTTTCTAAAGAAAAACTATAGCAATAAGCGCCCTCAATACGAAGTGAAAATTACAATAAAAACCCATTCCCGGACATTGGGATAGAACACGAAAAAAACTGAAGGACAAATATCAACCACAACAACTGAAACGAACGAACAACATCCTTGAAAAATAAACTGTAAAACAATTTTATCACAAAACCACAACAACAACAACAAATTAAACATATTCAAATGAAAAACAAAATTAAACTAAAGAAAAAACACAAAAACAAAACATAAGAAAAAATAAATAAAAAAGAAAGAAAATAGCGCGCATCATCTAATAACCATTCGAAAAGGATAGAAGTAAAAAAGGAAATATTGAAAGAGATTCTAACAAGAATAGAAGAAAATCCACATTAAAACTCAGACTCCCCCATAAAACTAATATATATCATATTAAACAAAATTAAAATCCACACACACATACATACAAATCCCAGTTAAAGAACAAGAGGAAAAAAGTATTAAAAATATCTTTTTTTTAAAGAAAACTAAAAAACCCCAAACTAATTATATAAATTTATATAAGAAAAATGCCATTGATGATGAACTCATAACATATTTAAGGCAAGATTTAAGAAATGAAAAAAAAAACTCCCCTTAAAACATTATCAATAGAAGGCCACAGGAAAAGAAATCTCTAGAGCAATCTTCAGGTTACATAAATTTAATAAAAACGAAATAAATAATGAAGCCATTACAAATCTTAGTTCAAAAGATTCCATTTAAAAATAAAAATTAAATAAAATATAACATTAAGCAAAGTAATACTCATTGCCCCCCTCATTGTCCCACTCATCCTCCTCTCCCCACAAGAAGTATGGAAATAAGACGAAGAAGAAGAACAAAACAATAATCTCATTAGCAATTACAAAAAAACAAAATATTGTACAGCGTTCTTTCATTTTTTAAGATTAGTTACAAAACATAAGCAATTATTTGTAGTTATATTACTTTTTTTTCTCAAGAAGCAAAAAAAATCATGAACCATTCTGGGGATTTGTCTAATTTTTTGATTACCAAAAATAAAATTATTTAGTTTTTTTCCAATATCACTTCATTGCATACAAAGAAACAAATCAACAAATTTAATATCCGTCCAATAAATAACAAAACAAACAAATTGCATACATTTTTTAGCAAACCAAATATAACAAGAACAAAAACAACAACAACAATTGCAGCGACCACAATACTTTACATAAAATGCAACAAAGACATAAACACAATATTCAGTGCAATTTTAGAGACCAACTAATAAACAAGACCAACAACAACAACAAAAAACAAAACTGATAACAAACAAAAATTAAAATCAAATGCCATTCACTACAACTTAATTTGCATTAGGATACTTGTAAGGACGTTGTTATAATTATGAACGGAATGAGATATTATTCGAAATGGATGGATATTGATTGGAAAACAGCAAAAAGATTTGAGAAATTTTAGTTTAAATGAAAAAAATAATAATAGTTTCCAAGTTGTCTGAAGGAAAAATGTCTGAAGGGAAAATGCAAATTATATTAAAAAAATTGAAATGATCATTAGTAATGCCATATGTCCATATATTGGATCAGCTGGGTTGAATTAGACATGTGTATATATACATAAACAAATATCTATTCAGTTTAGCGATTTATAAATCGAATCGAAAATTCTGGCGAGTCACTCTAGATGTGTGTGGCCTAGCGTTGTCCTGGTGGAATACGACATCTCTCCTTTTGGCCAATTCTCGCCGTTTCTTGTCAATTGCTACTACTCCCAACTATTTCAGATGTAATTCAGCATGCCATCGAATGACTCACAATAAATACACAATTTTGCGAGTGAATCATACCTTCGGACTTTAAAAAGTAATCAAATATAGTTAGGATTTCGCTTAACAACCTACGAAAGAGGATCCAACGCTATAAACTAAAAATAATTCAATTTTAATTCGAAAATTCCAAAATTTTCTTACAATTTGAGATTTCCTACAATTTGAGAATACGAGAATTACATATGTAGTTCAAAATATTTCAATTGCAATTAAAAACATTTCATTCTCAATTCAAAGTATTCCATTTGTAAATCAAGCAATTTCACTTTAAATTCAAACTATTCTAATTGTAATTAAAAATTTCATAATCGAATATTTCGAAATGAAATATTTCGAATTTTAAATGCCAATTTTTGAATTATAAATAATAAAAATTTTAATTACAAATAAATCTTTAAAAAATTCAAGGAAATCTTTGAATTTCAAATTAAAGATTATGAACATCAAATGGAGTTTACGAATTACAATTTAAATCGCTAAATTTGCATATGAAATGTTTTAATAATGTCTGAAAAGGGTGTAGTGCAATTCATCAGATGAATGAACAGATACTGCAAATTGAGTCCTTGGAGTGAATTATCTAAAGCAAATTTGCTCATGACAAACAATGTTTCTTACGGTAAAGCCAGAAGTTGTGTCACTGGGACCCATTACAATGTAATAACAATACAATACATTTGTCACATCTTTCATTAATAAAAATTTAATACTTTTATCGTTACCTAGGAACAAATATTTAAGTCATCTTAGATGACATAAATCGAAGTTGATTGATATAATCGATATATAGTAGAAATGTATATCGATAATTTGTCGCCTTACATGGTAATGGAAGCGTTTTACGTATGATTAACAAAAGGTTTTCAAAATTACCAATGAAGAAAATTCCAAAATATCTTTTCTACCCATTAGCCAACTTGGAAAGAATTTTATTTTGAGCTTTGTAAGCCTAGTTAGAAATTTGTTTAATTTAGTGAAAAGAAATAACAAGGACGATGTTAAAATTAAATGCAATAATTGACACCAAAATGGAGAACACAAAGAATGAAAAATATACAGGACAACAACTACTACAACCACAAATAAACAAACACTGCCAACATAAATATTGTAGGAAATAAATTCAAACAAAACCATGCATTAATATCGATATATACAAATAAACCCATTATGCATTAATAAATTCGCGAATTAAAAAAAAAAACCCCAAAGACTTCCATTATAGGCAAATCCCCTCACAGACAAGGACATATAAAAAAACAAATGATATATTGACAACAACAAAAAAAGTAATATAACAACAAATAAAAGCAAGGTGCTAACAGAAAATAAAAACCATAAATAATTTAAATATATTATAACAACAAAATATATATAAAACTAAAATTAAAATAAAAAATAGCATACTTATCAATAATAATAAAAATAAATAAATAGAACATGGAAATCCCCCTTCTACAAAAAAATAGTTTATATATAATCTCAAAAACAATATCATTAAATTAGGTGAACAATTAAATATATATATATAAATAATGATAATAATAATAAAAAACAAACAAAAAATAGTTATATTATACAACATGCATATATCTAGGGTAATATATTTAAAACAAAATAATTAAAATTTCAGTTTTTTTATATAAACAAAACATACAAAGTAAAAAAATAAAAACAATTCAAAACTAAAACGAATTTTGTAAAAATAAATTAATATTAATATTTAAAACAAAACAAAAAGCCTAGATTTGTTCCTGAAAATATAAAAAAAAATATTTTTCACTTAAAAACCAAAAGAAAGAGAAAAAAATTAAATTTCAAAATTAATTTAGTTTTGAATTTTTTGTTAAAAAAAAAACTTAGAAATTTTTAAAGCAATTCAAATAAAACTAAATATATATATATATATTAAACTATTCAAATATTAAATTTTTAGATACTTAAAGACGCATTAGGTTTTAGCCAAATATTATTTAGTTCTATTAACTAAAGAGAGCGTAGGGAGGAAAACAAATTAAGCAATCTGATTTTGTTTTATTTGAATTTATTGTATATTTACTATCTTGAAATGAAATGCAATTTGCAATGCCATTAGTATTTAGTAGCTAAATTTTAATTAATTAAATCCAACAACAAAACAAAGGTTATAATCTCATTGAAATATTATATAGTCTAAAACAACAACTATGTTTACTTCATATATTTCCTTTTCGTTTCCCCAAGGTATTTGTTATTTTCTTTTGTTTTTTTTTTTAATTTTGTTTTGTGTAATGTGGGTTGTTTTGTGATTTACAGTTTATTTTGTTAATTAATTTTGTGTCCGTCTTATTTTGCTTTTAACCAACAAAAATGTATTCATATTTATGCACCGTATGACTCGAATGAAAGAAAAAACCTTTTCATTATAATTATTATTATATTACTTAGCGTAACTTGAGCAATAATAGTAAAACAACGAAATATCATCTTTATCTTATAAAACAAACAAATACACTGTACTCTAATTAATATAGCGATTAGTTTAAAATTTAAATTAATCTATTACTTATTTTAATTTTTTAGTTTTATATTTTTTCAACCTAATTGTAAGTTTATTTTTTAGGTAAATTTAAAATAAAATTTTGTTTTTAATTTTATTTATTTCCCATTTTTTGTATATTAGTTCTAATTTATTATAAAATTCGATGTAAACTCTTTTTATTAAATGTAATTATTTATTATTATTATTATTTTATGTAATTTTTATTTATAGAATAAAAACGAACAAACAATTACAAAAGTTCCAAATTATTTTGTTTTTTTATTTATTTTTTTAATATGTTTGTATAAGTTTTCCTAAACCATATTTTAATTTATTTCTTGGAGAATAAAGAATATTTTGAATATTAGTCCATGTTCTGACGTGGCTCTTGGAAGGTCAAAACACATCATCGTTTAAAAGAATTTGGCAGAATTTTTTGAATATAGGTCCATATTCTGACATAGCCCTCATACAAAAGCTCCGCTCCTATTTATCGATATTGAAGATGAATGTCAAAAAATGTCCTTCCTTACGAGGAAGAGGCAATAATGTGCATTTCAGAACTCTTGAAAGGCAAACATACTTTCTAGTATAATACTTTTTATGTAGTTTTAACTTAAACACCCCGGTATCATTTTATAAATGAAGCTGCTATTTGTAATTTCCGACTCTCAGAAGATAAAATACTTCTTCATAGGTAATTGCCAATATAGGTCCTTGTCGAGCCATAAAATGGTCATCCCCATTTTAGGTATTGTATTTGTGGGTCATTTTCTTACCCAAAATAGCTATAATTCGGCATTGAATATTTGAATTTTCACATTGCTCCAATGTAGTTTTCATATTTTTGAGTTCATCATGTCGCAGACTCTTTCTATTGGAATTGATACCCAAATAATTGCGTAAAAACTTAATCAAAATATGAATCGTAAAATAACTTAGGTCACTGTATAATTTCTTTTATTTGTGCCTATACTTAGAGCAGAACAAAAGAGTGATTCAAATGAACCACCACATCAGGTCCTTGTTTGGCATAAAGGAATGTGGAAGACTCTAGTCCGGGTTCGTTCGGATCTCCACTTCAATATTTTAACAATATGTCTAGTTGGCATTATTTTGAAGTCAAGGTGTGACTATGACATCTCTGACGATAGCCATCCAATACAATATAAGGCATCAACTGGGCTAAGACTACACGAATTTTCCTTGTCCTTTCTGCATTTACGATGGTTGAAAGATGGTTTCCGAGTTCGTCGTTGAAATTGTCGTACAACATATGTGTGACTAGCCTGTTGATATAGAGGTTCATGTTTTGATTTTTTCTAGATCAATAAGACGGTCTCCTGACCTGTCAGGGATTGAGAATTCAGCCCTGTCAATAATGTTGCGTCAATGACAAGTAAGATAAAAACCAACCCAGAGCTGTAATTGGAAAATTTCTGCATTGTATGTAACTTAACTTCGCCTAACGAATTCCTTTTACGCCACAAACAATATTGTAGTTGGAAAACTAAGTACTACTGGTGTGGGAAGAGTGTATGTGTGGGTTTGGTAGCGGATATGTTTTCCATACACAACTATGTTGTTAGGGTATTATAGCTTTGTGTGGCCCCGAGAGTTTCTAACGCCGCGAAATATTGGCCATAGACCACCTTTTAGTATACCGATCATCATATATCGATTAGATGAGTCGATTTAGACAAGTGTGTACGTCCGCCTGTCGGTTATAATTTGTAAACCATACAGGCCACATTTATGGACCAATCGTCATGTAGGATGGGTTCTGTCCAAAGACGACGCCTAATGTTTTTGATAATGATCGTTTAATATTAAGGGGGAAAAAATGGAGGTCACAATTATGACTGGAACCTCACGTAATTTTACATAAGAAAGGAGATCTGACAAGGGAACCAGCATGTCTCGGTTCATAAAAATCGGTCAATATTTGAAAGTATATCCAAGAGGAGTGATTGGAATTTAAATTTATACCAATTATATTGATGTATGCACTCGTTTGTGGAAGTTATACTAATATAAAGTAATGTACTAATCTAAGTATTCTGATGTCTTTAGTATTACCATTACTACACGAGATTGCGGAAATGTTGAGCGGATCGCTATAAAATTTTACATGAGGTTCCGTTTACAGTCAAGGACGACATGTAAAAATTTCGGTGATGGTCAGATATTCTAGAGACAACTATTATAAGCTAAAGATGGCCAACTACTTAGAATGGCTGCTTTGATAATGATCGATCAATATGAAGTAGGTACAATGAACGAAAATCACAGTGAATGAATGAACCAAATCATATCAAGTTGGAAACAGGAGCTGTGGACCTCCAATCGGAAGGTGAAAATATCGCGAAATATTGCAAGCCTCGGAAAATAGATCCGCCGAAAGTTAGAGTTCAGTTGTAGTAGGATATCATACTGCTCCTCTCGCTGGTTTTAAATTCTTCCGGTGACGAGTTCAAACTTTCAATACTAGGATCAGATTCGACTATAATTGAATGGCTTTTAGCTTTTGACTTATTGTTCTCAATTTTCCCATACTACAGAAGTTCTCATATATTTTTGAAATCTAGCATATGTTTTCTAAGTGATTGTTATGGTTCAAGATAGACCATATGGGGTCGATTGTACTTAGTCAGATATGTGGACCTGTTATGTAATAGTGTTATCATGCTACAAATTTACAGAATTCATGTTTCTGTTTGGCAAAAAAGAATGGAGTTTACATCGTTTAAGGGCCCGTAGTGAAATCGTTACTGCAGACAGATGTCAAATCTTCATTTAGTGTTAATTTTGTCCTGCCTAATTAACGGAACTACTTTGCTAGAAAATTTCCGGAGTTATCACATCATAATGACTGACGTCCACATATTTAGTTATCAAAGTTGGTCTATATTTAGTCTATGTCCTCCAACATATTAAAGTCTATCTTGAGTGGGTTTCTGCTGGTATATCGAATGATATTGTATTATTACTTTTTATATTAAAGCTTTCGTGGTCAGCTGGAAAACGACGTTTCATAGTTGAGTGTAGCATCTTTGTGTCAGCTTTTTATACCCTTCACCGCACAGTGGTACAGGGTATTAGTGTACCTATGGGTGCCTTCTCCTATCTAATTTTCGCCCTGCTTCCCAACTTTGGATGATGGCATCCACTTCGAATAATCTGGTTTTTCATCCAAGAGGACTTTCATAGGATGTAGTGCATTTTTTCGATCTATTTCAAAGATATTCTTAAGGTTTTGGTTGGCTATTGTGTAGGAGAGGTATTCATGTGTTAATATTAGTCCTTAATAACATTTCCAATATGGTAGGCCTTCTGGATTAGGGATTTTATAAAATCAAACCATATTCCATATACGTAGAAGATTCTAATGTTTCTATAGAAACAAATGACATATAGACATTCTTTAGTGAATATTTTTGCGTAAAAATATCTAGAAAATGTACAAGAGGCGGCCCTACATACCATTCCGCAGAGCTCATTCATTAATATTGCAGACCAAATTGAGTATTTTTAGTTAATTTTTTAGTTTTTATTATTTTTTGTATTATAATTTATTTTTATTATATATAATTTCATATTTTCAAAATCTAAACAATAATAAGAAAGTCAATTTTATTAGCAAAAACCAAAATATGAAAAGGAAATTAAACATAAATGAAAACAACAACAATAATATTTCAACATTTTTTAAATTAAATATTTCAGAAATGAATCTATCACTTAATTGCCTATGTGCGTTTAGTAAAAACAAAAAAATTTCTTTTTAGAAGCCTTATTATAAAACAAAAATGCAAATTTTGTAAATAATAATTGAAGAATGCCATTTTTCCATTATCTAGACAAATAATAATTCTTAAAACAAGAACAACAAAAAACTGTAAAATAATATAATAAAACCGATATCTAAAAAGAAATTACAAAAACAAATTATACTGCCAATAAAACATAACAAAGGAAATCTAAGTAAATTTAAAACAATTATAGATAGAAAATTATACTACAACAAATTTGCTGAAATATTCTAATTTATAACAAACGAACAACAACAATTAGACATTAAAAAAATATGGAATGCAACAAAGTATCAGTCAGAGGAAGTGTGTGGAGAATGTACGCGCATATTATGGAAGAATCCAATGGAGGCTTGGCATAGATAGCAATGAAGAACTAACAAGCTAAAGCTTTTATATTCATTTCAAAAAAAAGCCAGCAGCATGGAAGCAAAGCAGCAAAGAAACAATAACACAAGCAGACAATGATATTAAAAATTCGACATGAAGGCAAATTTTTTACATTTAAGTTAATGATTTTTTTTTTATTTTTTTTTCGAAAAAGAGAAGAAATTTAGAAGACAATAATTAGAAGAAAAATATAAAAACCAATTGAACAACAGCAAGAAAAAACAAAAACTTAAGGAAACAAATCTACACAAGAAAATATTTGCCAGAATTTTTTCGTTTTCAATTATTTTAATTTTAGGCAGTTTGAAATTTTGGTTTTTGTTGTGAATTTTAATGTAACATAAGAATCGTTACATTGTTACACATCCCCATATATAAGTCTTGTGGACTTAATATTCCATTTGTAGCTTCTAGCAGTCTTCCATAATGTTAGAAATATTATATTTTGTTTCGATTTTATTTGAAATTTTACCAATAACTTGAGTGATCAGATATAGTACTAATGTTCTTCCAAAATATAAGTAAATAGCTCCACATTGAAAATTAAATACAAACAAATAATAATTTTGTAAATTGTTTAAAAAGTTGGTAATTTAAATTTAAAACCCTTTTAAGAAATTATTAAAAGCAAATTCAGACAAGTGATCAATGAAAATGCGTTTTTCAAAATCAAACATTGGTCTTCATGGTTACTACTTTTAGTCGGCCAAATTGTTCATGTAAAAAAGTAAAGAGGACGCCATTATGGTTTAAGTTTTTTAAATTGTTTAATAAATTTGTTCTACTCCTCCAAACACATACATGACTCGGCAGCATCTTCTGGCAACGAACACACATTTGTTATTGATGTGCGGGAACTAAAAGAAATCGCTGGGTACCAAGTCAAGGATAAACGGCGACCATTTTCTTTGACGTGCTTCTTCAACGAACAAATTTCATTGGCTCCTCTCGGAAGCCCCACACAGTCGATTAATGTTTTATTTCTTTTTAAAGATGTATTTTGACCAAAATAGCGACATGAACCTTTTCTCGAGTTATTGTCAAATTGTTTCGAATCCAAAGGTCAACAAACAACAACAAAATTAATGACCTATATCATCAGGACCCTGCATATAATGTGGAGTATATATCATAACGCTATTAGGTTATAAAGAAGACCCACACGACCATCGAGATAAAACCAGTGACATTCCAGCTTCAACGATCGCTAGTGTTTGACGATTTAGAATCCGATTTGGTCTTGCTGGAGTGCGAGTCAGTGGTGTAGCCAGTGACAAAATTGGTCGATATCAGATGTAATAATTTCCGGTCGATGTCGATGATAAATCACATCCAGATTTATCGGCGGGATATTTAGATGTCTTTTGAGTTGGGGAATCCATTCTCACAACATGACCCATCCAACGTAGCTTCTGCAGCTCAATACGTCTATGTCGATTTCCGAGAATAGATGACACAACTCCTGGTTAATTCGACGGCAATATTCATCGTCGATGCAGATCTTTCGGAATTTTTTCTCTGAATGCTGGAGCAAATGATATTCAAGTAGGAACTGTAACTTTATCCGAAGTCGCAGTATAAATGGGGACTTATCTAATACCGACTTCATAAGAACCTACTTGCCCATGTGATCTCCGAGATATGAATAACTGCGTCACGTATTTATGGATTCTGGACCATTGGAATTATCATTGATGTTGATACTATGTTGTCGCCTAACCTCTTTTGGAAAATTGTTGCAGTAGATTATCAAGGAGAGGTTTGTAATTTTCTTCCCTATAAAAAATGTGACAATGAGAAAAGTTTAATGTCCTCTGAAGCTAGACGCCAACTTCGCTCTTCAACTTCTGGCCTCTGAACATAGTTAATAGAGGTCAAATGGGGTTAATAAAAATGGCTGGCTCAATATCGTCCAACACTTAGGACAAATCCCCCTAAAGCTTGGAACAAATCCTCTCCTAGAATTATCCGGTTTTAGTAATGGGATTATTATGATCTTCCATATTGTCTGACTGGTTGATGGGAGGTTGATGGGGAGCGTCAAAATGTGTAAAGACGATACCTTTTCGCCGTCTTATCCTTTATAAGACAATTGCGCCCAAACATAGATCAATATTTAGGGTCCTACAAACCCATTTCTAATTTTGTGCAAATAATCGGTGCTTTATTTCAGGAACTTTTTGTAATAAGTTCCCAACGATTTCCAGATCGAAATTGTCGAAAGCTTAGCACACATCCTCTCCTAGGAGTATCCGGATTTAGTAATGGGATTATTATGATATTCTTCCATATCATAATAATCCCATTACTAAAACCGTCCTAGAAAAGAGTCCTAGAAATCCATTTCTATTTTCGAACAAATAATCGGTGGTTTATATTAGACACTTTTTTGTAACAATTCCCGAAAGATATCACATCTTTTCCCGAACAACATTGTCGAAAGCTTAGAACAAATCCTCTACTAAACATACAAGGTGTGGAACCGACACTATGATTCCAATTTTGGAACTTCGAGTGAAAAGAAAGAGAATTCAACTGCATTTCAATTCCATTTGGATCACGAAAATATCAACGCAGTTTTCATTCCTCAAAAACGATTTTTCGGATATAAGATTTTCTATATTTTACAAGTAAAAAAAATAATTTGTACAGATTCTCCCAAATGGACAAAGAATATATTTTGGTGTTTGATCTGATTCCCAATCTGCTAATGAATCAAAAAAAAAGAATATATATATATATGGGCAATATTGCCAATTTTTTAATATTTCATTTTCAAAAAATCAGCTTTTTTGTTTTGGTGGCACATCAATGATTTTTGGTACACATATAGAAAAAAATGTTCTGACTCCGAAACCGTTCGCGATCAAATTTTTGGTTGATGCGCGCAAAAGTTATCGAGGTTTTAAATTTGGGCATAAGAAAAAAATCTTAAAATTACGCCGTTTATTATATTGACCAAAAACGTTTATATATATCTTCCTCCGTAAAATAAGAATATGAATATATTATAAAAATCGCGAAAAAGTTGGACATCTTCGCGAAATATGAGAAAAATAATGAAAATATAGGAGATTACGTAAATATTTTCATTATATTAATGACATACACACACCTAAAAATTAATTTAAAAATATCTACATAATCTAAACACCATGGTGAATCAAATGATATCAAAATCACACAAGTCCGTGTAGCTGTTTGTAAATCACAGCGACAACAAAACAAGATATTGAGGAAAATTATTTGTTTTTGGTTCGAAAAAATAATGTCATCACATTTATTTTTTTAATTGTATACAAGAAATTTCAGAAAAAAATGTTGGGGTTATTCTGCTATTTTACCCGAATTTCGCTGAAAAATTGACATATATAATAATCACTTTTTGTGTATAAGTATACGCCTTGCGGATTATATCAAGACCCTTCCGATAAATCTTAGGGTTCTTTAAATAGGAATAAATCTTAAAATAAAATAATATTTTGAAATATACATATTAAATTGCGTCTAAGTCGCGTAATTCTCAAAATCATTTGATGCGCATGCGGTTTCCAGGAAGTACTGAAGTTTATCTTCCAATCCATATATATATTGCAAAATTTCATTTGACGGCTAAGATGTGCCGCACGTTACATTGAAGTACCCAAAAAATCGTAAAACGCGAATAATTTCCGAAAACTCCATATGTCATTAACGCGCATCCGATTTCAGTGTGCACCCAAAAAAAATTCGTCGATCTATACTTATTTCAATGTGGTCCATTAAGAACCATGGATGTGCCAGCTCACACTATTTTTGAGATAAATTGCGTCTACATCGCGTAATTCTCAAAATCATTTGATGCGCATGCGGTTTCCAGGAAGTACTGAAGTTTATCTTCCAATCCATATATATTGTGCGCAATTTCATTTGACGGCTAAGATGTGCCGCACGTTACATTGAAGTACCCAAAAAACCGTAAAACGCGAATAATTTCCGAAAACTCCATATGTCATTAACGCGCATCCGATTTCGGTGTGCACCCTATAAAAATACATCGATCTATACCGATTTCAATGTGGTCCATTAAGAACCATGGATGTGCCATCACAATCTATTTTTGAGATAAATTGCGTACATCTCTCTTTCGGCTGAAGTTTTTAAAGTTCTCTTTTCGAAAAAGATCAAAATCCGTATGAGGTCATTTATTGAAGCGGAAATGATACACAGAAAACGCAAATAAATCCGCGATATTTTCAAAAACATTTTTTGCCAAATTTCGTGTTTTTGGAAGGCCAGTTCCCGCCGTTCTAGTAGATGGATTTTCACGAAGAAGATTTTATATCATCCGAAACGGAAAAAACCTTATTGATCGCGGGTACCCATATCATTCAGTTCACAGATCTAAAAATTTGGCCCGAAAAATAGGTTTTTTAGAAATTTGATCGCACAAAATTCGCACCTTCGGATGAGTATTACTCTGAAGCTGTGCATGCTACATACACAAAATACATATCAAATTACGCAGATTCGCGACTACAATAATCGTATAATCGATTTTTAGAAATTCCTGTTCGCGTATTAACGCTAGAACTAAAATTCAAAAAACACTCAAAATCGAGCTTCAAAATGTCAGCATCATTTAAAGGTAGATGCAGTTAAAATTTTGAAAAATTATACATAAGGGGCGTAGTCCCCATTTTGTTGGCTTCTAGTTTTATTTTGACACGAAAGCCGTGCAATGAGTGGCTTAGTCACAAATCGATAGAGAAACTGGTTCGCCTCAACCTATTTTTACACATTTTTTTACATTAAAGTAGACACAGCTTCCACTAAAATAAAGTTTGGAGGTCAATATCATGAGCAGTTTGCAACGACAGATCAATTAACCCAAAACTATTCACTTTTTTTCATATACTTAAGTAGTTCCCGAGTTATAAAGGTGTGAACCTCCGCTTCAGCTATGTTAAAAAATTGGCAATATTGCCCATATATATCCTGACAAATAACTCAAGAAAGTAAATTCTTTAGATGTTTTAATGCAATCGATAGCAATATATATATATATATAGGATATACAAACTGTAATTGTAATTGATTTAATTGTTTAAATAACATAAACAATTTAAATTACCAATTTTTTTAATAACAAAATTAATATGAAATACTTTTTTCACACACATACTAACTTCTTCAAATTGCACCTACAAATGCTTTGTAATTATGATCCGGAAATATCGACAACATTTTTAAATAAATAAAAAAAAATTAATATTCAATATGACTGCACCTAATTTTCATAAAAAACAGCACTAGTTTCTTTCCTCAACAGAAAATACGAAAAAAAAACTATTTCTTTCTAAAAATAAAATTTTGAATTCCACATTTAATTAATTTCTTTCAAATAAATAAAAGAAAAACTGCCTTAAAATATCATTATTAATTTTATTCCAATTGTATATATATAGAGTATATTAATAATAATAACAATAAGTATATAATAACAAAGCAATAACTAATATATTATAAATTATAAATAAATATATATTTAGAGTATGTAATAAAATTTATGTAAATAAATTTAAAATATACATATACATATAATAATATTAGTAATAAATATATTTAAACATTAAGAATTTTAATAATTTTACTATTAACTATTTTTTTAATTTTAAAATTTCAGTTTTAGTCAAAAATAATATTAAAACAAAAAGCAAACATAATGAAACTATTTAACAATAATATGAAATATGTATAAAGTAAATGAAAAACAAGAACAACAACAAGTTATATAACAACCAATTGCATAATAAAATGAATTCAAAAATAAATTCGCCGATTGCCTTCAATTAGAAGATTTTTTTAATTTTAAATTTAAATATCCTAACAAGAAAACCCAAAAATAAAAACAAAACAAACGAAAACTTTTTAAAACCAAAATCATATACAGTAAAACAAAAGACAAAAAGAAGAAGAACAACAACAAAAGAAAACTCCCAATATACAACTTATACAATATCATTAAATTTTAATAAAAAAACCAAAAATTCAGACAATTCAATACAGAGGAAATTTAAAACAACCAGAAGAGAACTGAATTATTGAAAACCCCAAGATTTTATTCCAAATGAAAAATTACAAGAAAACAAGAAAAACTTACTCAAAACATAAATACCAAATAATAAACATCAGCAAGTATTTATCTAAAGAAAAAATAAAAATTATTAAAACAGACAACAACAAAAACATACTACAGTTTAGTTCTTAACATATAACAAAAAAACCAGAAAACCTACAAACATAATAATATACACTATATATCCATAACAAAACAAATACCATATTATAAATAATTACAAAAACAACAACCAAAAAATATTAAAAACCAAATCCCCAATTAAGTAAACTAAACGAAGGAATTTAAATAGCATTAAATGAAAATGACAAAGCATACTTACATACATACATAAATAAACCTTTATATAAAACCAACATACAAACAAACAAATCAATGGACATTCCAGCAGGATTGCATTCATTCACAGCATACATAGAAGGACATGAAATGAACAAAAAACATCCTTTTTCTCAAATGGAAACATTGATGTGAACAGGTGAAACAGTTATAACTGGAAATAGAAATTCTACAAACAAAATCTTTTTATCCTCTACAGTTATGGTTAAAATTCCAATTTTCCTCAAAAAACCACACCCTCTCTTCCAACCTTTTAACTACCTTCCACCCATATCGTTTATATTATCAGATAATATTGCTTATTTTAAGCACCTGCATTACCACACCATTTTATTCTATTGATGACTATTTTTTGTTATTTCGATTACAATTTGATTTAAATTTAATATTCAGTATTAAATTAATTGGGACCAATTTATTCATATCTGAATCAATTGGAATAATAAACCATAAATACACATTTTCACCACACCACACCTCTCCTCCAACCAACCACACAAGCTACCAAAATGTTAAGCATTGTCTTCTTTTTTTTTTATAAATATCCCATATGTATTTTTTAAACAATAGAAATAATTGTCGGTTTAAATAATTTCCCTTTATTACTATTAGCGCCTTAGGGTATGCTTTAGTTTTTATGTATTGAAAATGAACGGTTTAAAAATTTACTAAATACAAAAGTCATTGGTTTTGCAGTTGCCACATAGGTTTATATCGAATATTCTTAAAGGGATTGTTTAGATAAGAAAATATCAATGAATCAATCCTTACAATTCATAATGGCAATGAAAATGTATTTCGATTAATAATAAAAATTGTGTTAAATGCCTAATATTTATTATTATGGACCCTAATTTCCATTTTCGAAAATATTTCTTTAATCATTTTTAATTCCGATAGGATCTGTGCTTACATCAGACATGTACATGTGTCGTAAGAAAGGCTCGCAAAAAAGAAAATCAATTTCTTCTTAAACAATTTCTAACAGCCTAGACATATTACAACATTAAAATGCACTAACAGCCTCAAACCAAATTAACTTTTTATATGTTGTTAATGCAAAAAATGAAATTGAATTTATTCTGATTTATACAATTTCAATATGGCTGTCGAAAATCAAATTTGTTTTCCGTTATGAATATAAAAATGAGAAATATTGGTAGCTGATTTACTAACATCATTGCTGCTATTCAACCTTTTAGTCATGTATCCATTTCATAAAGATATAATTCCGAAAAATATTGGAAACAAATGTCAATATTTGTTTTGAAACTGTTTCATAAATGCAGAAACTCTCGTTTGACAGGGGTAGATAATTATTCAAATTAAGAATCTTCTAATTACTTGTCCAGATTCCCTTATCGTGGATTGTGTTGTGATGTTCGGCCTATAGATCGACTAAAAGAAACACAAAAAATAAGTTTATGGTCCACTTCATCCCAAGATTATTATCTGATCATCTCTGAAAATTATGGGAGTTGTCCTTGACCATAACTGGAACCTCATGGATAACTTCAAAGCGATCAACGCTATATTTCCGCCCTCCAGTGTGGTAATGGGTTACTAAATGATATCTGAACACGTAACCACCTGTAAATATTTAAGTGTAACTCGCACATCCGGGTACATACGACAATATAATTGGTATCAATTTAAAGGCTAACAACTCCTCTTGGATATACTATCAACTTCTCGGGTCTATGTCCTTCAGAAGTAAATATATACGCCATTGAATACAAATTTTGTAATTGTTCACACAAAAGTCAGGGTCCATTTGACCCGCTAAATACTGACAGATCATTATCAAAACAGGCATGCTTTTTCTCCTGCCATGTAAAATTTTGCGATGTTTGGGCCATAGTTGCGGCCTCTGGAGCGACCATAAAATCAGACAAAAATAAAGTTTTTGGTCCATTTCATCCCCTTAATATTAACCGATCTTTATCTGACCTCGTCCACGCTCTGTTCTTGAGGTTATATAGAACCAATTCCGTTTAATAGTTTCCGGGCATGTAGACCTGCTACCATAGCTCGATCACGCTCTGTTCTTTAGGTTATATCGAACCAATTCCGTTGAAGTCTTTAATGTATACTTTTTACTATTATGACAATTTGAAGTAGAAGATTTAATATATATATATATATATATATATCAATGTTCTCTAATTCCATACTATGATATTATTATCCGAATAGATTACATTTGAATAAACATATATTAAATAAAAAACACAGAGGTCAGCTGCGTGTTTAGTTTATAACGAAACATATTCTAAGAACTTTAATATTTTTACACAACTTTTTGCAACTATTTTATTTAAAAAGTCCTTGATGTATATTGTCCACATCATTTCCTACATTACTTGCTATGTGGCAACGCCGAATCGTAATATATTTTACGACGTTAGTTTTACTCGATATTAACATTTCGTACGATACGTACCTTACTAATGCTAATGCATCCACAATTGAACATGTTATGATTAACAAACAAAGAATTAAAGCATACCTTAAGGCGTCAACAGTAATTTTAATTCAGTTTACCTAATAATAATTCTGTATGCATTTCAAAGTCTATGTTGCCAACTATAAGAAAAAAAATAATCCCTTATAACTTTTTCTCCCATTTTACTTTTTATATTTAATAATAAAAAAATTAAACATATATAAATATATTTCTTTTTAAATTAAAAAAAAAACATTTGTAAAATATTTATAACAAACAAAACAATATAGGCATTTGTTACATGAATAAAAAAATAAGTAAATACAAAATTTAGTATAAATTTATGATTTTGTTTATATATTCAAACACGAAGCGAACATGGTTAATAAAGCTTTAATTTGAGAAGCTATAAATAGTTAATGATACATTACAAAAAAAGGAATACAAAAAAAAAAGAGAAGAGAAAAACAGCTGTCCTCAGTTATATAAATTTTTCAAAATGAGTGGCAGAACAAAAAATATTTAAGAAATAAAAAACAAAAAAATATATTATAACATATAACGATTAAAGGAGAAGGTGAAGCGACAAAGTAATATTATTACAGTTTTATTCATAAAAAAATTAAAATTAAATAAAAAATAGTGAGATTAATTAAAATAAAAGTTGACATCAATATTTCCATTAAACAAAAAACAAAACACATTATACAAAATATAGTAATTATAATAATTTAAAAAAATACAGTAATATTTTAAACTACATTAAATCTAAGATGTGGAAAGGTGGAAGTATTTAATTAATAATTACAAAAACGAATGGAATAATTATGATGATGATGAAGTAGGCGTAAATCCCAAATAAAAAAAAACACAATGAGGAAAATTCATGAAAATCATGAACATCAAATATGTAATGTTATACATTTTACCATTTAAGGTAAATTTACAGACATATGGAAAAAACCGAGTATAATTTTAAGGTACTAAAGTAAATTAACAAAACAACACATATAAATAATAATTATAATTATAATAGTAATTATAATTAAACAGAAAGAAAGACGGAAACATCATTTTCAGGATTGTATAACATATTATTAAATTGTAGTATTTATTATTAATAATTATTTATACAGTACTAAAACAAAAAATCAAGATACACATACACTCATGACACCACATCACACAACAAACAAACAAAATAAAATTTTAAATTCATGACAAATAAACATCGGACAAACGAATTAGTTTTTAACAGACACACACATACATATACAGCAAAGGAAGGAAATAAAACGAAAAACCAAAAAATAATACCAATAATGGAAAATAATACAAACCAAAATCAAAAACAAAGGTCAGATTATCCAAACGAATATAACTTGTATTCATTTTGAAAATACACCCCCACACAAGACAAGGTTTCCATTAGAAAACCCCCCCAAAAAATATTATTCTCGTCTTACAACAACAATTTTACTTTCCAGTGGCATTTTGTTTGGCTGTATTTGCTTGGAAAATCTTTCTGGCGTTTACTCAGAGTAAATGAACAGCAATTCGTATATATATACATACATATATTTAAATTTAATGCAAATCTAATTGAACTAATTTTAATGAAAACATCTTGTAAATATTATTAACAAAACCAAAAAATAAACAATAACTCCCCCATTTAAAAGAAATTAAAAATAAAAAAGAGAAGCAAAAAACTGCACACATACAGCAACACTTATACAATTAGTTGATTACTATTATAAAAACCAACAACAACAAAAAACAATTATTATTAACTTATAACATAAAAACAGGCAAACAAAAAATATACAAAAAATAAAAAAACAAACAACAACAAACCATACCTATTATAAAAAAAATCAACAAGAACAACAATGGTTAAATAAGGTAACGATAAAATTATAAAAAAATTAAAAAAAAACAAACAAAAACACAATATTATTATTAAATTACATTATAAATTATTATAATTAAAAACAAAAAACAACAGCAACAAACAAAATGAGAATATTATTATATAATAATGCGTAACAAAATGATTAAAGAATAACAAAAAACGTATTAAGAACGTTGTATGATTTTGATCAAAGAAAAGAAAAATAAGAAATAAAAAAAACAATTTTTCGATTTGTTAAAAAATATACATAAAAAATATTTAAATGGCATTTTTTATTTTCACAAAGAATGGTGGGGGGATGGTAAGTATTGTGGGATATAATTTTAATGGAAAAACAATTTAAAACAGGACATTAAATTTGGAATGACTAAATTTGTACGAAAAGTACTAAATGTTATATTGATGCATTTCAATTTGTTGGGTACCGTAAATAGATGGTTTTGAAAATTCGGATCAAAAGTATACGAAAAGCACTAAACGAATGTTCGTACTGCAAAACTGTATTACATTTAGTGCGGAAAGTACTGAATGTTCCAAAAATTACTTCATTTGGAATTTAAAGAACGATAAGAGCAATTATATTGGAAATTGGCATCGTTTATAGAAATAAGGAAAGAATGTGGTGTTGACAATTCGTACTATAAATGTACTATATGCTATAAAATGTCCTAAAATTAGTAAATTTAGTGATGTGTAAACCTTAGATTTGGGTATTATTGTTAATGTGTAGGGTTGAGTTTAACATTTAAAAGAAAGTTGTACCCATTTCTAGATTCTAGATGGTTTTCAACCGGCTGGCAAATGGACATGCATAACATTGGAGACTTGTAACTTTGTATATACGCACATGAAGACTTAAGAATATTAATTGACAACATGTTGATGTTGGTTCTTGTAGCTAAAGAAAAATCTTTCTTTTCGACAACAGAGTAGATCCTTGGCCAACTTTCCAACACAACATTAAAGTATAGTCGAATCTGATCATAATTGACATTAAAAAAAAAAGAAAAGGAAAGGTGCGTGCGTGCGTGCATGATAATAATTGTTATACTCTTCCCCACACTTTGTACACACAGGCCAAAGTAAACAAGATAGAGGATTAAGATATAGCTCCCATATACATTTGTGTTCGATTTCATGTAAATAGTGTAATAGTGTAAAATCCCAATGGTTTTCCTACTAGAACAAAATTTGGCATAACGTATGAAATTGATTCGAGGATAGATTGTGTTAAGTTTCATTAAAATCGGTTCAGATTTAGATAAAGCTTCCATAATTTTTTCGCGCAATTTTAGTTAAATGGTGCATGAAACTTCTTAGATTTTTTCTGATTGACATATTTTGCACATTGCAGTTGTTGTAGATGCAGACATATCATTCTTATATATTTTTGGCCGACTACATGTTAATTATGCACCAAATAATCAACGGGTGTCCGACCCCACCCACCCATTCTCGATTTTCATTTTTCAAGATTTTCAATGGGCTGGTAAATCAATACCAATGCTTGTTAAGGTTTGTAACTTTGCACAAATATATTTGAAGATTTAAAAGAGAAGAAAAATAATTTACAAACAATTTTTGGTATTGTTTTGTTGTTGTTTTTTGTAATTAAAGAAAAGTCCGTATTTTTGATGGCGGGCATGATAACTCCTCACTGAAACATCGGAATCCGTATGAACTAGGATTATTTATTAATAAAATGGCGGACCTTTGAAAAAATATTTTTGGAAAATCGCCGATTTTTAACCAAAAACCAAGTTAAAAAAATAAGGAAGATCTTCACCGATTGGCTTTATCCTAGTTCACACGATAGCTATACACTCACAGAGAAACGTGTAAAAATTTGGAATCGATTGGGTTATTAGTTTTTGAGTTATCGTGCCCGCCATTTTATTTTCCACCAGACAATTGTAAATTCTGACTGGCACCCATATAAAAGTAACAAGCATTTTCAAAATTTTATTTTTTTTTTTATATTTTGATAATGGCTTTAATTTGGCATTATAGTTACTATGAGAATAAAATACCTCCAATCAGAAAATTTTAAATATAGTCTCTAAATATAGTTTAAATATAGTCTCTAAATACTCTCTTAATTGTATGTACTTTGAAGATCGTAAACGCACATTTAATGAGGTAGCTGTACGTTAGAGGTTACAATTCCTCTTCGCAAATGCTTAAGTATCAATCTATTTGCATTACTTATATTGGGTAAATTATATGCAAACACATTAGTATAAAAAATACAGTCCCGATTTCCAACGGTTTTAAAAACTGAACAAGTTTTCACAATTCAATGTTTCGTCAGTATAAGTTGCATTGTAGATTTCCTTTTCCTTTTAGCATTTTTACAACTTCTGGCAACACTGATCGCATCTGTAGGCTTAACAGCAGTGTTTTAATAAAAAAAAAACATTATGGCACCTCCATAGTGTTTTGACCGTACCAAAGATGGATATATTCAATATGATAAGTTACTGCATTGGAAATGACCAAAGGCGGATGGGGTCGAATATATAGGTGCTAGATGTTATAATAAATTACATATGGGAGCAATTTCTATATCTGAACTGAACATGTAGCGGAATTTTGGTGGGATGAAAGTTTGAGAAACAACATCGAATTTGCATTAAATTAGTGTAAAATTTTAAATTTCCATAGCGGAGTTTTGAATACCACTTCAATTATGAACTTTCTGTAACATATAGGACGAGGTGGCCGAGTGGTTAAGGCGTTGGACTGCTAATCCAATGTGCTCTGCACGCGTGGGTTCGAATCCCATCCTCGTCGATTTTTTTTTTAAATTTCATATCACTCTTTTGCTGAATGACTGACATAAATGAAAAAAATCGATTTTGCAAAAAATGCATTTAAAGTTTTTAATGTATTTATACCTTACGACGAACAGAGGAACTTCTACAGTTTCCCAATCAGAGTGTTAAAGAGGTATTTATCTGAACATTTTGAAGTTTGAGCGATATATACATTACTAAATTTCAAATTTTAGATTTTAAATCCCGTTTTATTAGGTACGTTGTGTACTTCGTCCTGTGTGCAGGGACGACAAACATGGGGACGAGGTGGCCGAGTGGTTAAGGCGTTGGACTGCTAATCCAATGTGCTATGCACGCGTGGGTTCGAATCCCATCCTCGTCGATTAGTTTTTATCATTCGTTTCAAATTTTCTTTGAGAAGAAATTTTACCTCTGAAACCATGAAAAGCAAAACAGGTGGAAAAGCAGCTCTCGATATATCGAAAATGGGGTGAAACCCAGTCAATGTCTTTACATGGATTAGGCGAGATTTTTTTATGGGAACTATGTACAAATCTGTAAAATTTTCTGCAGGCTACTTTAAACCCTGGAACCATACTGAACCAGTAAGAAAAGTTGCAAAATCGGCCGACTATTTGTATAGATACGTTTATATGGAGGCTATGTCAATAATTGGATCCATATAGAATCCATAATTTATTTAAAATATGGGGACAATGCCATAGCATGGATGTACTTTGATACATTTCCAAAAAAAAGTTATGGACCCTCTTACTGACTTAGCTAGCTCGATACAGAACGTTTGTTCCATAAGCCGAACTTAAAAAAAGATTTCCAGGGGCGTCAATCGAATTCGTGGCCATCTCCTTCTGCGTGAACCATCAGTAGACTCGCTTTTATATGCCTTTTGAACTGGGGCATCCTCATTCGTATCGCTGCAGCTATATCGTAAAACTCGTGGTTCATTCGACGCCGATATTCACCGTCGACGCAGATCGGCCCGTAGATCTTTCGCAGATTTGTTTTCTCAAACACTTCATGAGCTGCCTCATTATCAAGTACACATGCTTCTGATCCATATAACAGCACGGGTAATATCATTTTATTGTAGAGTGCGAGTTTGGTCTGGCGAGAGGTGGCCTTGTTTCTAAACTGCTTACTTAGCGATACCGCGGTATATAAATTCTAAAATAAATAAATTTTGAGTTATCCTAGGTATATTTCGGGGTGTTGCCAACAAAATGAAACATTAAATATTGTCACCACCTTATGGTGGAGAAATATAAAAAGTATAATACCGAGAGATATATTGGAATCAAGTCTGTATCGACCCCATAAATTACAAATTGCCCAACATAGAGCATAGCACTTGTTCGGTGTATTCAAATATTTTTTTGTTAAAAAAAAAACGTTTTTTCCACTTAATACCTATTGAGATTTGTTCCTAAAGATTATTTGTCTCCCAGCAGGAAATCCCGGACACATCGTGAGTTGTTGTTTTTTGTTAATTTCTTTAAAATCATTAAAAAGTACCCCCAAAACAGACTTACATTGTAAAGAAACATGCTTTCTTAGAATGATTGAATTCAAATTGAAATTGTTCATCATCTTCGTCTTAAAAAAAGAAATATCAAATTACGGCTAATCAATTCATGATTAATAGTTCACTACAATTCTACTAAAGTAGCTTTCTCCTTAAGTGAAGTTCTAAAGGTATTTAAAAGCCTCTCTGCGCACCTACCATCAAGTTTCTTGTTCATGCACAGGTACTTAAATGTCATGCTGTGCGCTAAACCACTTGTTTCAATATTAACTGTTGTCTGTATGCAAGGCAGTAAGCAAGCAAACAAGTACACAATACAATAAACATACATACGGACAATTGAAATGGGGTCATCCAGATGAAATGCATTATGTAGATTTATTTGTGTGTGTCTTCTAATTGATGAGGCGTTAGATGGTTTTGAAGCTCAGTTTGTTTTGTTTCGGGTAATGGGCAAATACATTAGAGTGACGATGATTAAGCTTAAATGAAAATTTACATCTGTCTAGAATAAAAATTGAATGGATAAACCATAAATCATGATTAAATACGTACAATTTTTATGGTCAATGACGAGCGATAGCTCTAAGGCCACTTAAATGAATTGAAGTCCGGAAAATTTAGTTTCATTATAAAATTGTGCCGCATAGTGTTGGAAAATGTGTTGAAACACATGTATTTTTTTTTTAAATTTCCCTCAATCAATGACCATGCAATAAATTAACGAAGTGCATAATAAATAGATTTATGTGATTTTTAAGTTCCAATGATTCGAGTTGATTTAATTCTAATTTATTTACAATTTAAGATAAATGGTGTCAGATGAGTAGACCCGATGCTACCTTATGAAATTGGTAGAATATGAAATTTTTGAATTTATTAAAAGCTTGGACTTTTTAAAGAATATTTTTTGTTTATCAGAAGCGTGGATTTTTTAAAGACTATTTTTTTGGTTTATCAGAAGCGTGGATTTTTTAAAGACTATTTTTTGTGGTTTATCAGAAGCGTGGATTTTTTAAAGACTATTTTTTGTGGTTTATCAGAAGCGTGGATTTTTTAAAGACTATTTTTTGTGGTTTATCAGAAGCGTGGATTTTTTAAAGACTATTTTTTGTGGTTTATCAGAAGCGTGGATTTTTTAAAGACTATTTTTTGTGGTTTATCAGAAGCGTGGATTTTTTAAAGACTATTTTTTGTGGTTTATCAGAAGCGTGGATTTTTTAAAGACTATTTTTTGTGGTTTATCAGAAGCGTGGATTTTTTAAAGACTATTTTTTGTGGTTTATCAGAAGCGTGGATTTTTTAAAGACTATTTTTTGTGGTTTATCAGAAGCGTGGATTTTTTAAAGACTATTTTTTGTGGTTTATCAGAAGCGTGGATTTTTTAAAGACTATTTTTTGTGGTTTATCAGAAGCGTGGATTTTTTAAAGACTATTTTTTGTGGTTTATCAGAAGCGTGGATTTTTTAAAGACTATTTTTTGTGGTTTATCAGAAGCGTGGATTTTTTAAAGACTATTTTTTGTGGTTTATCAGAAGCGTGGATTTTTTAAAGACTATTTTTTGTGGTTTATCAGAAGCGTGGATTTTTTAAAGACTATTTTTTGTGGTTTATCAGAAGCGTGGATTTTTTAAAGACTATTTTTTGTGGTTTATCAGAAGCGTGGATTTTTTAAAGACTATTTTTTGTGGTTTATCAGAAGCGTGGATTTTTTAAAGACTATTTTTTGTGGTTTATCAGAAGCGTGGATTTTTTAAAGACTATTTTTTGTGGTTTATCAGAAGCGTGGATTTTTTAAAGACTATTTTTTGTGGTTTATCAGAAGCGTGGATTTTTTAAAGACTATTTTTTGTGGTTTATCAGAAGCGTGGATTTTTTAAAGACTATTTTTTGTGGTTTATCAGAAGCGAGCATTTTTTAAAGACTATTTTTTGTGGTTTATCAGAAGCGTGGATTTTTTAAAGACTATTTTTTGTGGTTTATCAGAAGCGTGGATTTTTTAAAGACTATTTTTTGTGGTTTATCAGAAGCGTGGATTTTTTAAAGACTATTTTTTGTGGTTTATCAGAAGCGTGGATTTTTTAAAGACTATTTTTTGTGGTTTATCAGAAGCGTGGATTTTTTAAAGACTATTTTTTGTGGTTTATCAGAAGCGTGGATTTTTTAAAGACTATTTTTTGTGGTTTATCAGAAGCGTGGATTTTTTAAAGGCTATTTTTTGTGGTTTATCTGAAGCGTGGATTTTTTAAAGACTATTTTTTGTGGTTTATCTGAAGCGTGGATTTTTTATAGACTATTTTTTGTGGTTTATCAGAAGCGTGGATTTTTTAAAGACTATTTTTTGTGGTTTATCAGAAGCGTGGATTTTTTAAAGACTATTTTTTGTGGTTTATCAGAAGCGTGGATTTTTTAAAGACTATTTTTTGTGGTTTATCAGAAGCGTGGATTTTGAATCGCTTCGGTACTGTTATCTATAATGATCTCGCCCCATTTTTTTTATTTTTTAAGGTTTTGGACGCAATTTTCTACCAAAGCGGGATTAGGAAAACTGGAAAACTGTCATTCTAAGTTTATGTTTTAATATAGAACCCATATAAAGGCACCGCCCTATTTTCGGTATTGTAAAGGTTTCAGCTACATTCTTTCTCTGAAGCAGCTGTAATTTGGCATTTGGGTAACTCGGAGGAAATGTTTGTTCTAGGTCAATGCTCTGTCGTATCCCCATATAAACATACCGTCTTATTTTCGGTATTATGAAGGTTTAAGCTGCACTCTACCACCGAAGTGATTGTATTTTTACAGTCTGGAAACTTGAAGATGGACATAGTTGCAGAACATATTCAATATAGAGTCATGTTGTGAATCAGCACGCATACAAAAGTCAAACAAATAAATTTTCTCATGTCGCGAAAATTTAAGATTTTAAACGAAGTTTCTCTTCACAGTCGCTTTAATTCGGCACTTCAACAGCCATTGTCAGTGCTGTACGGTAAAAGACTCATCAATTCCAAATGTTGCCGCTTTGTTTCAGTCGATATGTAAGAGTTCTCATTGTGATGATAAATCTTCTCTTCCGACAGACAAATTAAGGTAGTTCCACTAAGAATTAACCTTCCGCGTTGCTGAAGCGAAACATTCACCATATGACCATTTTGCGAACATTTGCTTCGAAGTAATTTTTCAATGAACAACTTTTATTGTAGCAGATTCGATTGCTAAGACCCAAACGATAGACTAGATTTTAAAGATTTATGTTAATCGATTCTCTATTGCCCAATAATCTACGCCGAAAGTTCTAAAAAATGATTTTTCAAATTTATTTTAGCGACATATTGGTTATAACGACGGGAATTAAAGGATCTGTTTTGCCTTTTATTTGATGTCGATTTTAACGATTGATCATCATAAACAATTCCGACTGCATATATTAGCCTCGGTATAAATTTCTCCGCATTAAATTACGCCACAAATAATTGCAATGTCATTATCACCACTCACAATATATGGTGGGCACATAATTCTTTCAGTGTATAATTAATATCAAATAGCAATTAATATTGTCCATAACCATATTGTTATGATTTCAAGAGTAATACTTATACTTTTATGTCTAGAGAGAGGTACATGAATTCAAACAATGAATAAATTATGAAAAAAGTAAAGACAAAGTAAAAAAAAACAACATCAAAAGCACAAACACGGAATCAAACAAGTTTGTGTCTTAAGTCTTTTGTTTGGCGTAAGCAAAAAAGTTCAGATTTTTTTGTTTTTTTTAACGACACAACAACACTTCACTATAACATTGAACTGTAATTAAATGTTGAATAGAAAAAAAAAACAGAGTAACACGTAATTTGATTTATATTTCGATAATAACTGGAATAAAACACGTGTTAATTACATAGAATTGAAATAGTAAAAACCGCAATATTTTTGTGAAAAAAAATCAAACCAGGAATGAACTACAAATAGATATATTATATACTGATGCCAATAAAATTGACGTAGAGAAATGACATCAGATACCCGTGAGGGAAGTAAATTATTGTGGTTTTTCTGCTACCAGATTTGTATGATGATGAGTAAGTGCGATTCACCAAAACTGAAATTGATATATCTGAGCAAAAAAAAAAAGGAAATAATAATTGTGTTAATTGTTATTAGTTTAATTTTCAAAAAAGTTCAACTACCAACATGTGTATTAATATGTTGGTTTATTTGTTATTTGCAAAAAAAAAAAATGTCTATATATTATTATGCAATTTATTGACTTTATAAGTACTCGTTGTTTTTAATTATTATGGCATTGTTTCACTTCTTTTGGCATTATTACCAAATATGTTTGTGGTATTGATGTTGTTGTTACTATTTTGTTTTGATGTTGCCTTTGTATTAACTGCTCTACTACCGCTAACGGTTTATAAGACAAAAGAACAAAAATACACAATGAAATTTATTCGACCATAACTAAAGCGGTAAATACATATAAGTATTAACCCATTAAGAGACTGTATGTGGTTTCAAAAAAATCAATAAAAATAAAGTTAGTTATAATTTTAAAAAATCTAAAAAATAGTTTGAAAATTTCCAAGCTTCTAAAAATATTTTTAAAAAATTCACGCCTTTAATAAATATTGAAAAACTATTAAAAAAATTTTTTTAAAAATCCACGCCTTTTATAACTTTTGAAAACGTATTTTAAAAAATCCATGCCTTTGTGGTTTGTCAGAAGCGTGGATTTTTTTGAAGACTATTTTTTGTGGTTTATCAGAATCATGGATATTTTAAAGACTATTTTTTGTGGTTTATCAGAAACGTTAATTTTTTTGAAGACTATTTTTTGTTGTTTATCAGAAGCGTGGATTATTCAAAGACTATTTTTTGTGCTTTATCAGAAGCGTGGATTTTTTAAAGATATTTTTGTGGTTTATGAGAAGCGTGAATTTTTTAAAGACTATTCTTTTAAAATCTTCAAAATTTCGCGATTTGAGAAAATTTATTTGTTTGACTTTTGTATGGGTGCTGATTCACAACATGACTCTATATTGAATATGTTGTGCAACTATGTCCATGTCTCTTCAAGTTTCCAGACTGTAAAAATAGAATCACTTTCGGCATCTTTAGTAAAAAAAAATCCATGCCTTTGAAAAAATATTTTTAAAAAAATCACGCCTTTAATAAACTTTGAAAAACTATTAAAAAAATATTTTTTAGAAATCCACGCCTTTTATAACTTTTGAAAAAATATTTTTAAAAAATCCACGCCTCTAATAACCTATAATAGACTTTTTTTTAAATAGAATCTAATATTAATAAATCTTGAAAAATATTTTGTTAAAACATGTTACAAAAATATTTTTTAAATAATTCTCGCCACTAATAAACCTTAAAAAATATTTTCAACAAATTCATATCTCTAAAGCGATATTTGCATTAGAACTTTTTCCGTATAACCTACTTGATGAGGATTTATTTGAAATATATACAATGCTATTGACGACGAAACGAAATTGGTACAATGTAAACGTACTATAATAACCTTAATATTTTTCAATTCCAGTTTCATTGGGACCTCAACAGGTTAAATCTAAATCTCTGTACACGCTTTGAAAAATTTACCGCAGACATCTTTTCTTTATGTGAGCCAAAAAAAAAAACATCTACCGAAATGTCTCTATAAAATTGTATTTTTTTAGCAAAAACCAGAATCAAACCACACACACAATTGACTCTCTAATTCTAAATCTAATGGAATAAACATAGCAGGCCAACCCACTAACAAAACATCATCATCATCACACCTCGTCGACTAACATTCTCCAAATGTTTACCTTGAATGGTGCAACTGAGACGTGAAAACGAACAACAGAACGCAACAGAGAAAAAGAAAGAACAGAAAATACAAAACTCACCTCCAGTCGTCCAGCTGCAAAAGAAAGAATAGAATAAAAATTAGTTAAAGTGTTTAAACACACACATACATACACACATTTCATTATTGCAAACATTAGAAAAAGCTTACAAATGCTGCAAGTGGTGAATTTGGCTAAGAACGTTGGCTATAAACGTGTTACGCTTCGTTGGCTGCTGCTCTGAGCGCACATTATACGAACGGTTGGTAGTCTCCAACACATTTGTGATCGTTGAGATAAAGTGGCCATCAGGGATGGAGGTGTGTAGTTATATTTTAAAGTCGGAAATATTCATTTTAGACCCCCTAAGGTATATTTTTATCTCCATAATAGCATTTTACACAGAAAAAAAGTTGTAACCATTTGATAAAAAAAATTCAAAAATTCAATTAAAATTTGATTGATTTTTCGCCGATAAAAATAATGTTCATATTTACAATCGCCGATAAAAAAAAAATTGTAATCCCATTCGAAAATATCTATTCAACAAAGTACTTTGTAATAACGTAATAAAAAATAATATGGCATATTACAAAAAAATTATTAAAAATTGTCCAACAAATTTAATAATTTTTTTGGTCAAACTCGTTTGTTGATGGTTTTTTTGTGAATTGTTGGTTATTGATAAACATTTCCGACTACGTTTGAAATATGTTATCGACATCTTTTTGTCGAACGCTGATGAAGTTTTTAATCAAAAATTTCGGGGTGGCTTTTTTTTCTGTGTATGTTGGATTAGCCATGTGAAACCCCCCCAACATTCGGGAATTTTGGGTACGGTTTTTAATTCGGGTTAACTTTGTCAATATTGGTCCAAAAGTGGGCTAAAATTATCAATATAGGCACACTTTTTAGGGTAGATCTCATAATTGGGTTTTAAGTTCTTCAATATAGGTAAATATCTTAAAATATCCCCGACATACACATTTGGCCCAATTAGGGTATTTTGATGACTCTATGCACATTTTCCAACCAAAGTGAAACATTTAGGGTTTTTTGTGGGGAGAAAACTTATTTGCAATAAATGTCCACCATTCACATAAAACGATCGGAACTATATATGAGAGCTACATCTAAATCTGTTTCTCCAATTTCAGTAGAGGCTGGCCAAACAAATAAACTGTGCCCAATTTCATCCAGATCGGATCATAAATGCGACCTGTACTTTGCTCATAAAAATACATGGACGGATAGACGGACATGCACAAATCGAAAGTGATTCTATGCATATTCCCAAAAGCAACCATGGGTGTATTTCGATTCCTTTGCAAGTTACAAACATATGCACAAAGACATAATACCCTATACCACAGAGTGGTGAAGGGTATAATGAATCTAAAATGGCGGATCAGATATAAGAAATCATTCATTGTCAGTATTTCAAATAAGAATAGCATGAAAACGTATTTTTATGTATTATGGTTTTAAAACTATCGAATACCTTATTAAATTGGAATTATTGTCAAATTGGTGCCCAAAGTCCCCAAACTACCAAATATTGGGGTGTCCATTTATTTGGGGCCTGCCCCGAAACCTAACCTAGTTTTTTATATGAAGATTTCACACCCTATCAGAATTCAAAATACCAAATTACAGACAATTTGGTTGAAAGACGAAGACAAATTTTCCAAAAAACCAACATTAGGGGCAACCTTTATAAGGCGCTACCCTAAATAGTTTAGGAAAATATATAATTTTTGGTAAACATATTTGATACACAATGTGAACTTAAAATATTAATTTACAGCTAATTTGGTTGAAGGTGAGGCTTATATCTTCCAATTTTATTATCAGCATGCTATGTCAGTAAAAGTCTATTTCAATTTTTTATTTTATTTATATAGGCAATTTCCAATAACTGGGCAGAGAATATATCAAGGCGTCGATTGACGCTATTACAATTAAAATATCCTCTGGCACTAGGTTCTGAAACTCAAATTTTTTGAAAAAAAGTTATGTTTATGAATTTTATATGCGAACTTTTTTATTAATTTCTAACAATTTTAACTTTTATTAAAACACACCAGCCCCTTCTATTTAATTAACTGGCACTTCATGTTCATATTTTGCCGCATGTCAATGTTATATACAATTTTTCAAATATAAATTATATTCAGAACCAGTGAGCGTAGCAGTATAGTCGGACGGGGCCGATCATACGATACCCTACACAACTTCCATGAAAATCTAACTTTCTGTGGTTCTATATTCTGAGATTGGGCAATATTTCGCGACATTCTCACACTTTTGACTGGCTAGAGGTCAGCAAATGTTACTAATAATCAGTACAGCACCTCTAATTACTTGTCCAGATTCCCTTCACCGTGGGTTGTGTTGTGATGTTCGGCTTTCGACTCGAAAAGTACAAATAATTGCGTTTTCGGTCCATTTCATTCGAAAAATATTTTCTGATCATCATTTTCTGATCATCCTGGGCCATAACTGGAACCTCATGGAACATTTCAAAGCGATCAGCGCTACATTTCCGCCCTCCAGTGTGGTAATAGTATATGAATACGTAAGCACCTGTAAATATTTAAGTGTAATTCCCGCATCCGAGTACCTACGACAATATAATTGGTATCAATTTAAAGGTCAACCACTCCTCTTGGATATACTATCAATTTCTCGGGTCTATGTCCTTCAATGGTAAATATATACGCAATAGAATACAAACTTTGTCATTTTTTACACAAAAGTTAGGGTCCATTTGACCCGCTAAATATTGACCGATCTTTATCAAAACAGGCATGCTTATTCTTTGGCCCGATCCCCTTCTCCATGCAAAAATTCGGTGTTTGGGTGTTTGGGCCATAATTGCGGCCTCTGGAGAGACCAGAAAAACCGACAAAAATAAAGTTTATGGTCCATTTCATCCCCTAAATATTAACCGATCTTTTCCAAAAATAATAGGGGTCTTCATTGGCCAGAACCCATCCTACATGCAACATTTCGTGAAGATTGGTCCATAACTGTGGCCTGTATCGTGTTTACAAATTATAATGGACAGACGGACAGACGGACGGACGGACACACATGTCTAGATCGACTCAGCTAGTCGAGATATGACTATCGGTATACTTAAAGGTGGGTCTAGGACCAATATTTCGCGGCGTTACAAACTTTTGGGGCCGCACAAAGCTATAATACCCTGACAACATAGTTGTGTAGGGTATAAAAATATGAAAATTTGACTCTGACCTCAAGTCATTTATAATTATATAAAATTATATAAAATTTTACTGGTGTAAAGCTCAAAGTCTCCAGATTTCAAAAATATAAAGTTTTATCGGCTCTATCTGAAATGTACTTTTCGATTATTGGCCCATAGTGGACCATTATTTTGGAATTTTCAGAATTTGTAGAGTGAAAACCATCATTGCAGAAGATCCAGGTCTATGTTTTGACATCGCCCCGTACTACTAATATTTGTAAGGAAAATATGTCTCAAAATTTTGGGACCAGAAATAGTGTTCCCTATAAATGAAGTTCGTTTAAGCGTACTCAGCAGTAATAAAAAAGTTTGATACGTTTTTTATTACTGCCGGGTACATTTATAATCATCAAAGAAAAAAAGGATTGTCAAAAAATACTAGTTTGTACCAGACTATATATTTTTTCAGCTAAGCCTATGTTTTGGCTTACCTTGAATATAACGAACGAATTTGCTTGGTCCCTACTAGTTCGCTATAACCGTACACGACTGTATTTCATGGATAAAGCCTTATTTTTTCGATATGGCTACCAGTGAGCATTTTGGGGTTTCAGATGATAAATAACTTCGAAAAACCTTTTGTCCCACCCTAATTTTGTACTAGTCTCATTCTCTTTTTAATGGTTTAAAAGCATATAGCCATTTTTCCGAGGGCAACTGTTATCTTCATAGAAAATGATCTGTGTATATTTATATACAACCATATCCTCCATTTAGGGGTTTCGCTCCATTTTAAGTACTATCAAGGTAGTCTTCGCTATTGTTATTAAAAAAATCTTCGCTAAAAAAACTAAATCATTGTCACTTATCCATCCCTGGTTTCAAGCTGAGAGCAATAAGACTGATCACTTGGCTAAATTATTTTTATTAGAGAAGATAAACCTAAGCTTATAACGTTTGCTAACTGTGGTAAAAAACCACAACACACAAATAATAAGCCATAATGCCTCCTGTAAATGCAGCCAGCAGCAAACGTAACAGCATGATCAGCGTCAGCGTCGCAGCACCCAAGCAATAAAGCAAAACATTTTACACGCTCTACCACCAGCAAAGTCAGAAAGCTGGCTTTGCAGCCAAGCTGGGCAGAGCTACCCAGGTATGCCAAAGCGATTGCAAATGAATGAATGCTGGCTGACTGGCAGAGGTTGATGGTGTTGTTGGCTAAAACAAAAAGTTTTTGAGTGCGGTTTAGTCGTGAGATGGTAACTGAATAGAACGGGTAACGTTACGGCAAAGGTAATTTAACGTGATTTCAAAAAGTTGTTGGTTTTGTGTGAACGTTTTTCTGTAAAGAGTGTTGCTGGTGCGTGTTTCTCAAACGAAATATTTATGATTGTGTGAGAAAGTGTGTGATTTGCAAAACAAATTTGATTTAATAAAAATTAATGACAAAAATACCAGTGATGCCACACACACATGCATACACAGTAAAAGTAACCAAATAACAGTGAATCTCAGTGAATGTTTATATAATTAAAATCAGCATTGCTAGACAAACAGCTAACAAACAACCAAAAAGAAACGAGTTTAACAAAGAAACAAAAAAAGAAGAAGAAAAAAATAACACAGAAAAATCGCAAATATAATGCTGATCTAATGTTTTCAAAGCTTTTACGGTATCTGTGCATGTAGTGGTCAAATGAATGGAAGAAACAACAACAAAAACAAATACAGTGGCAAAATGTGCGATAAAAAATTTAAGAAATACATTTGAAATGAAACAAAATTTTAAAAAAGAATATAATATAAAAAATTTAATTTAAATACGACTATTTAAAAGAAATATAAAATACAATTGCATATAAAAAAAATTAATTGTTAAATTAAGATACAAAAGATTTTCTAAAGTTAAATTGTGTTTGTGTGTGTGTGTTTCTTTTTTAAATGAAGGTCACAAAGCCAACGCAAATTTTGTGTTGTGTTCCCAAAAATCCAAAACCAAAAACCAAGAAATGACAAAGAGCAACAACATTATCGTAAACGTCAAGATCATCGCCATCATCATTAACCAAAAATCAACCCACATATTCCGATGACAACAAATTGAATAATACATAATTAGTTATGGCTTAAAAATCCGTCAACAATAACAACAAAAATAACACCTATTAGCAAAGTCAAAGAAATATTGTGGTTTGGTGTAAGCGAAATTTACGTTTGCCAATTAAGTTTTTTAGTTCAGTATTACAAATATATATGTATGTATTGATGTATGAATGAATGCATGAAATGATAAATGATCCCGGCTAAATTGAACATTGAAATTGAGACACCACCATTAAGCCTATTTAAAATGCGTTTAAAACAAATACACGTGTTGTTAATTGCAAAAACCCCAAAACTTTAATTAAATTATTAAGAAATACCAAATGGGAAATATGCATTAAATAAATAAATATATCCACTAAACAAATATACACATTATATTAAACATAGTTTGTGAAAATTTGTTCAACGTTTAACAATTACGAAATACTTTGGATTCACGAAATTGTTAACAATAGTTGTTGAACACAATAAATTTGTTTTAGCCATTGTTGATAAGCTCATTGGTCGATTATAATTAACATTGAATAAATATATAGCTGTATCGGTTTGATTACGTCATTAGTGAATGAATTGAGGAGGGTATGAGAGTGAGCTGTATTTAAAACGTCGAATGTTTGATATAAATACTTCTTTGTAAAAGACCAGCGAGCGAGGTATACTCGGACGATGCCGACCATATGATACCCTATACAACTACTTCTGGACATGATTTTTCATTGGTTCTAAATCTCGATTTTTTTCCAATTTTCTTGACAGTTGCGGCATATTTGAGCCTCTAATAGTATCAAACAATGTTAAAATATATTAAGAACCCTATGAATATTTTAAAATATCCAACCACATACTTCAAGATATGTGAAATTAATTTAAAGTGCAGAATATATTCTTTCATAGGTTGGCAACTTCTCTAGACGCTGTCCTATTGGAAACCATGAACATTTTATAATTTTTCACACTGACCATAATGCAGACAATTTGTGCTTATTGGGTTCTCAGATACATAATCCATGTAAATAGTGGAAATATCAATTTTTATAAATTAGGTCCCAGAAGTATTAACCAGAGCAACAAAATTTCGTAAAGATTGGCACAATAATTTATAGTTTTTATAAAAAAAACAAGCTGGGATTCAGCCTGACTATTTGCAGAAACAAATGTGCCCTGAAAATATTTAAAAATAAATCTCACATTCGAGTATATACATCAATATAATTAGTATCAATTTGAAGTTCAACCACGTTACAATGTAAATTTTTTTATTTTTCACACAAACATTTTGGTCAATTTTAACCGGTAAATATTGACGGATCACAATCAAAACAGATATTCATAGGTCAGATCTCGGTTCGCGTGTTCTTCATAATTCTTGTCATGATTGTTGTCTCTTAACAATCAGCAAAAACATTCCCATTTGAACCCGAAGAAAAGTGTACAACTTTGTGAAGATTGGTCCAAAACTGCGGCCTGTAATTTTACTATAAAAATATGGACGGATACACTAGATCTAGATCGACTCTGCTAGTCAGGTTATATATACTATACTAAATGTTGGTAAATTAGAAGTAATATTTCGAAGCGTTACCAACTTTTAAGGTGACGCAAATTCATAATACCCAAAATATTTGTGTTAAAAATAAGGAATGTAGTAGAGTCGGGCTGTGCCGATTATGTGATACCCTTCATCTGATACCCTTCATCCTATCAATTTCATGTCAATGTTCTTCGAGGGAACATTGAATTGAACGAATTTAAATATGTGATTTTATCTATAAGTGAACCGACTAACATCAATCCCTACACATCCCTTTCTACAGCCTATGTTAAATTGCATTTCATTCGCGCAGATTTAGAGTCATTTGCGTATTAACTTCAGAACAATGTAGTGCACAATTTACATAAAATCGGAATCAAATATATATTGGTAACTATATTAACATCTGAACCGATTTTCGCGATACTTTGTGGACATCATGCTAGACTCAATTCAGTAGGCAATGCCAAATTTCGTGCAAATCGAAAAATAAATAAATCGGACAAAAATATATATGTGAACTATATCAAAATCTGAACCGATTTTCACGAAACTTAAGACACATCATTCTAGACTAAATTCAGTACGCCATGCTAAATTTCGTACAAATCGTAAGATATATAGGGACTGTGGTGCACCATTTACATTAATTCGGGAAAAATATATATGAAGCTATATCTAAATCTAGACCGATTTTAACGAAACTTAACACATATCATTCAAGACTTAATTCAGTACGCTGTATAAAATTTCGTGCAAATCAAATGATATATAGATACCTTGGTGCACCACTTACACATTAAATCGGAAGAAAATATATATCTAAACCTGAACCGATTTTCACCAGTTTCAATGGGGTTCGTCCTTGGGCCAAAAAATGAGCTGTACCAAGTTTCATAAAAATCGGATTATAAATGGGACATGTACTTTGTTTACAATTTAACATCAATAGACGGATGGACTCAGACGGTGATTCTATGCATATTCTCAAAAGGAACCATGGGTTTATCTCGTTTCCTTTTGCCTGTTACAAACATATGCACAAAGACATAATACCCTGTACTACAGTGGGGTGAAGGGTATAAAAACATAGCGCTTGGTTGCACGTTAAACCAAAATGAGTATTTTTATGCTAAACAAATTTCAATTTTTCCAATAAAAATGTCAGATGACGCTAAGCAACACTGTAACATTAATGCCAGAGTGACAGTATAGAAATATCTTTTCTACCCTAAGAAGAAGGTTCATGGAACCCGAAATGTCAATTTAATTCGAGCCAAATATATTGGTGTGCGTGGGTGAAATTAAATTTAAAACTATTACAAATCGAGACGTATTTGTAAATAGATTGAAATTTCAATATTTATAAAAACGAAGAAATAATAGGAAAGTGTATCGTTTACCAAATATTGTGGGAAAAAGTCTACAGCCATAGCGGGAAAATAATTCTAAAAATTACATTTAATTAGCTGGAAATTGGCCCTAAAATGTAAATGTTAATTAGCAAAACAAATTAAGAAATTCCACGTAGTTGATTATTTTCAACCTTCTTGGCTACAAAATTGTTCCTGAGAAAAAAAATCTAGAAAAAAAATTTAGAATATTTTAAAATTTTATTTTATATTTCACTAATCGATTAGTTTAACAATTTGTAACATATCTGCATATACAAATAAAATATACTTCCGCTTAAAATATTTACCATATTATAATGAGGAAACCTGAAACAAAAATTGTCTAAATCTTTTCTTCTCTAAAATCGGTTAGAGCAAATTTTGAAAACTAAAAAAAAATAATGATTGATTACTGTTGTTACGCTCCATATACACAACATAGTTAGTTACGAGTTTGTTAACATCCGGAATTTGTAAATAGTTGTTGTTCGAGTTGCCAAAACTTGTTTTATGCAAATCATGGTAAATAGAGGTTTGGTTGTAGTTTTTTTTTTTTTTTAACAAAAATTTCCTAACAAGTTATTTGTTAAATATAAACAAAAGTTAATATGCGAAGAGGAGGGTGTGTTAGTAAACGGGATTTCAATTAAGTGTTAATATTGAAAATAAATTAAATTAGATGAAGCTGTTATATGAATGAAATTTTTGTTATATTTTTATACCCTACACAACTATGTTGCCAGGGTATTATAGCTTTGTACAGCCCCAAGAGTTTGTAACGCCGTGAAATATTGGTCCTAGACCCACCTTCAAGCATACCGATCGTCATATCTCGACTAGCTGAGTCGATCTAGACATGTGTGTCCGTCCGTCCGTCTGTCCATTATATTTTGTAAAGGTCGGATAATATTTAGGGATAATATTTTACATGGAGAGAGGGATTGGGCCAAAGTATAAGCAGACTTGTTTTGATAAAATTTAGCGGATCAAAAAGACCCTGACTTTTGTGTGAAAAGTGACAAAATTTGTATTCTATGGCGTATATATTTACTCCTGAAGGACATAGAGCCGAGAATTTGATAATATATCCAAGAGGAGTGGTTGGCCTTTAAATTGATACCAATTATATTGTGGTATGTACTCGGATGTGCGGACGTAAATATTTACTGGTGATTATGTATTCAGATATTATTTAGTAACCCATGAGGTTCCAGTTATGGTCAAGGACAACGCCTACAATTTTCGGTGATGGTCAGATAACAATTCGGGATGAAGTGGATTGAAAACTTTTTTGTTTGCTTTTTTTTCGAGACGATATATAGGCCACAATTATAAACCGAACATCACAACACCACTCACGGTGAAGGGAATCTGGAAAAGTAATTAGAGGGGCGCCTGTACTGAATATTAGTAATATTCGCAAAATATGTCATGGTAAGCAAGAGGTGCTGTTGAACTCTAATCGGACAAGAAGGTGCAAGTATCAAGAAATATTGCCCGGAATAAAAATCCGCAGAATGTAAGAGTTACGTGGTAGTTGTATAGGGTATCGTATGGTCGGCCGCGTCCGACTATACTGCTCCGCTCACTGGTTTAATTATTATTTAAGATTTTCAGTTGTTTGCGAGGCTATAATAGAAATCTAGCTATTTAATAATTCACATTGAAGGAATTTGAAGAAATAAAAATGAAAACAAAACACTAAAACTATGCAAACACGATTGATTTATTTTTCCTACGAATGTATTAGGCAACTGTTGGTTACAAATGTATTAGGCAACTGGAAAATGCCCACACAAATTTTTGAAAAAATACTTGCATTACTCTGCATTATACTATAATTCGAATTCTTATAATGAGGCGCTCTGTAGATAGAAGACCTTTTATAAGGTATTATGTAAATAAAGGCCAGTCTAAAATGTTTTTATAAAAAAATCAATAATTCTACGATATTCTTCTAGGAGGGTTTCTAAAAGTCATCCCATGAAGTCTCTGTGGATAAAAATTTCCAATGAGTTTGTTTTGCATCGAATACATTCTATGAGTTTTACTACGTACTTATAGAAGATTTTCTACAAGATATTTTATAAATAAATTCCTGTATAAGGTTTAATACAGATGGATGTATTTATATACGATCAATAGTATATAATGTATTCGGTCATTTGAAAATCGCATATAAGGACGTCTATCTGTAATAGACTTCATGGGGGATTTCTAAGAAGAGGACTTATATATGAAGAGAGAAAATTGTTTATATGAAAACGGCTATGAGAAAATCCTCTATGTACAAAATATTTTGTAGAAAATCTTAATGTGAGTTGTTCTATATATAAAAATATTTTATGAGAGGGCAGAAATCCTTCTATAATATCTTGTATGGTTAGAATATCTTCTGGAGAGTGTCAATATATAAAAGATATTCTTTGGGATCTTCCACGTGAGACTTTGTATAAGGGCCAGAAGATTTTACCCCTTTTTTCAATTTTCAATAAAGAAAAAAAAAAAATAAAAATTGTCGATAGCTAAATCTTGTACATGAAGGGAATATTATATTTGTCATTTCGTTTGTAACATCTATTCAATGTGGACCCCATAAAGTATACATATTTTTTTTTATCAGTATCGGTATCCGTCGTAATATTTAAGTTAAATATTTGAAAATTTGCACACCGATTGCTACTACTTCGACGAATAAGTCCACGATTTGATATAGCTCCCATATAAACGTTCCCAATTATTTATACTTTTATGGATCTGAGTGCATTTTGCAACCAATAAGTCCATATTTTTTATTTCTGTTGAAGTACATTGTTTAAACAATTAATATTTTGTAATTATATAAGCAGCCTTAGCATTCAAGTTTTTCCAGTATATAAATACCTCATTGAATTGAATATTTTTACTTCAGTAAAAATATTCAATTCAATAATTTCGTTTTCTCCGAGTATATTTTTTTACAATGGTTTAGAATCCGCATATAAGGGTCTGATTTTACCTATGTTGAATGTCGAACTCATGGTTGAAGATATACAAAATTCACTCGCATCCTAACAATTATCGATATTTGGGGGACACTTTTTCCTTTTTGAATTATCATAATTTTTGTCACGGTTAATCGATGTTGATAGTACCCATATACCTTGAGCCCCAAAACTTTTTTGCACACTTCTTCCAACCGAAATGGTTTGAAGGATTTTGGATACCTTTTTCCAACCGAAATAGTGTAATTTGATATTTTATTGTCTGTATCAAAATTGGCAGTTATAGCTCCCATAAACTTAGTAGCTCCCTGAAACTTAGTATTTTTTGTTTAAATGAGGTATATGAGGATATATCCTTCACATAATGGTACCTTCCCATTGTCGGATTATCATTAGGAGAATATCTCTCCAACAAATATGGTCGATAATTGTGCACATTTAGGCAAAAGACCTAAGGTATAACATCCAAATAATGGGGTATTTTGAGATTAGATTCGGTGTTCTGAGAAATGAGAAAAATTAATCAATGAGAAGTAAATGTAATTTAGTCTTTCTGGTTCTCAGTGGGTTACCAAATCCTCGTGAAAATAATTGTCTGCATTGTACCGATTTTTAAAATATACCGATTTTTAAATTAGGCACACAATTTAACTTTATTATCTACAGTATGGTTCCAATTGCAAGTGGGATTGAAACTTCATTACTAATACATATCAGTACGGGTTCATTTCTTAGTAAAATCAGTTTTGAACTTCATTTAACGTTCACCTTGACTTATACTAAAAGGTTTCCGTTAGCACTGTTGTACTGATAGTATGCCCAAGAAGATAATGCCCAACGATGCCCATTAACTCAAATCGAAATTTACATTACAGCCTGGCGGTAAGAAACATTTATCCCTTACAACAACCATAACAACAACCGCTCTCAGCAAATCAAGTCAAAACAAATGTCAATTAAGTTTTTTGACATAATCAGATTAAACGGATGCTTATTTTTTGCTGTAGTTAATTTTTATTTCAGTTGTTTTCCTTTAAATCTGTAGTTCCTTTGGTAGAGACGATTATTTTGCACACAATGTATATAACGCAAGAAAACAACTTTTATAAATTTTGAAAATGTTTTTATTTTTTTACTAAACCAATCTCAAGGTAATCTAGGTTGCGTATTTTACTTGTTGTGGATTTTTTCGTCTCTTGATTTTTTATTTATTTTTCTGTTAAATTGTGTTAATTGTATGTGTGGCTCTGCAATATCACATTTTTGTGACTTGCTAAATATGTGAGTATTTCGGTGTGTACATGTCGTTGGAGTAATAAAAAAATATATAAACAACTAAACAAAAACAACAACAAATAAACAAAAAAAGTAAATACAGTTTGTAAGCCGTATTGCCAAACCAGGCAACCGACCGAGCAGACCTTAAACAATAAAACAACGTTGAAACACACTAGTAGTACACCTAGTTGTTGGCGTTCTTGTTGTTGTTGTTTTGATGCAGTTTTTGATGATGACGATGATCATGATGATGTTATTCTTGGTCTTGTTGTTGTAAATTCAACAAATTTTCCTTACAGAAATAAATGGTAAACAACAAACAAACATACCGAAATAAAAATAAAAAAAAAAACGCCAAGCACTCTTTCTTTGCAATTCGGGTGCTATGTTGCTGCTGCTGTTGTTGTGTTATTTGGCTTTCATTGCATTTGAGACAAAACACAACATCAAACAGCCAACCAACCAACCAGTAAGGCAAGCCAACCGACCAACCAAACCAACCACCACTATAATCATCAGCAAGTTTTTTAAAGAAAACCTTTTGGCCAGGCCAAGAGGAAAAAGTTAAAACATATTGTTTTTTTCTTCTCATTTTGTGCAGTGTTGTGAATGTGTTTTTATTTCATTTTTTGTTTATTTTCCTTTTCTTCGTAGCGTTGTATAAAAAGAGAAAAGTTGTAAGAGAGCGAAAAAATAAAAACAACGGCTAAAATAAAGAAAATACAAAAAAAAATACAACAAACAAACGAAAAAGAAATAAACTAAAATAACGCAAATTGGGAAAGTGTATACGGTCTGATATTTTGTTTTTTGGAGACTTTTTTCTTGCTGGACAACTTGACGTCTTGGAGCAGTAGCCAACACCTTTAATACCCGTATCCACCAGTCATCACCACCAGTCAAAGTAGGAAGTTTAAATGTATACAAAATTGTGGTAAGTAGTGGAAGAGTGCACATTTGATGTGTAAAAGTTTTTTGTTATATGGAATTATCGTAAATTTAAGTAAAAAATAATTAGAACATTGTTCCAAATATTTTTGGGGGTAATGAGAAAATGCGAATGCGTGCAAAATGTACCAGAAAAATATTTTAGGCATACGCTTACCTCCCAAAAACATGGTTTCATATAGGGTAATTTTTTATTAATGGCAATAATGAAGGGACCACTTAATTATTTTCATTAGTAATGTTTTCATTCTGGACTCCAGAGTGCACGATTTTTACATTTTTATTTATAAATACCTTCGTTAACTGGATTTTTATATTTTGATTTTTGATCAATCAAGCAAGTTTAATATAACAAAGTTCTTCGCAGATTTGTATAAAATGCGTTTAACGTATGCGGAACACATGCTCCTAACGTAGCTCTTCTGGATTAAAAATATCTTAAAAATGAGGTACATTTTAATGGACATTTGCAAAATATCAGCATTCTGGTATGTGATATGTATATTTTTACCTTTCTCCAGTCGAAAAAATACAAACTGTTGCCTATAGAAGGAAGACCTCTTTTTCATATAACACCTTCTACAGATGAAGGGTATTTAAAGAACCCAACGTGTGTCCGATTGAAACGATTTTTTTTTCAGAACGTACTCTTTATATCCGCTCTGACATAATTTGTAAACACGATACAGGCCACAGTTATGGATCAATCTTCACGAAATTTTGCATGTAGGATGGGTTCTACCCAATGAAGACCCCTATTGTATGAAATAGGGATGAAATAGACCAAAAACTTTAGTTTTGTCATTTTTTCTGGTCGCTTTGGAGGCCACAATTATGACCCGAACATCACTAAATTTTTCACGGGGAAGGGGATAAGAATAAACATGATTTGTATTCTGGCAAAATTTGTATTCTGGGGTGTACTACTGAAAACTTTATATTTGTCACATTTTCTAGTCGCTCTAGAGGCATCATATATAACATCACATAGTTTACACGGTGAAGGGGATCTGACCAAATATTTAGAATGGCAGTTCAGATGATCATCGGTCAATATTCCGATAGTCAAATCAACCAAAACCTAAAGTGACATAATTATTTTATTTTATTGTGTAAATATTCACCTCGAGTAAACAAGATCTTGAAAATGTGGAGCTATTGACTTATTATCGGACAAGAGGGTGCAAAAGTCGCGAAATATTGCCCTGGCTCGGAATATATATATGCAGAATCTTAGAGCTCAGTGGAAGTTGTCGAAGGTAATATATGATCGGCCCCGTCTGAATATACAACTCAGTTAACTGGTTAGTAAGTACCTCGGACAAATCCGATAATTCTTCATGATGAAATAGAAACATATAGGGTTTCAGTAATATGAAGCAGGTAAAATTGAAAAAAAAATCTATTAAAACGTAAAAATATCGATTTCTCTTCTTTGATTTCCCTTCCTTAAATCTTATGAGCAACATTTTTGTAGAAAATTTCGGGAATAACAAATCGGATCTTTTGAGAATTAAAGTCCGTTTTAATAGGGATATTCAGAACCATAATCAGTACTTCATCCTTTCATAATAGTAAAAAAAATTATATATGTTGTTCTCCTTTCGAGAAGTGTTGACCAAGTTCGTCATAACGACATCTGCCAGACTTCATTCTGCAGTGGCTAATATGTCAGACAACAAACCAATGGGTCACATGTTCGACACCAACCAACACACACAAATATAAGGCGGTGTTGTGTCTAGGCTATTATAGATGGTAGCTTCACTGCCAAGGACAGGTTAAAGCAGATTAATCGTCTACAATGTTTTGTAGAAGCCCTGTGCTCACAAGATGAGTATCAGAAAAAATGCCAGACACCAATACTTTTTAATTGAGAACTTGGTAGTTCCCAAGACAAACACTTCGTGGAGATACTTATATGCGTATTTCTATGTTGATCATTTCTAGGAATCCAAATGGGAATCTAAAACATAAAATTAGAGCCAAAGCTGTTGGAAAATTGATCTGACTTCCGAGCTTCCCAAACTCTTCGGATCATCGACTGTACTTTAGCAAATACAGTCCAAATATCTGTTCTACTGCTGATGCTACAATTTTTGGTAATTTTCTGTACCCTTATGGTACAAATTCCCAGAAACCCATCCTTATACACAAATTGAAACTAATTTTGACCCACACACACAATTTTAGGTATCATTCTTTTCAAACATATATATTACGAATTCCCAAAAACCCAGACTTATCAGCTAATCATAGGCAGGGCCATATTTTTTTAAATTTAATCTTCAATGTAAACAAATTTTATTACTTAGTGGACTCATTGCTTATTTTTTACCTAGGTGCCATAATGTACTACTAGACCTCTCCAGAGACCCTCTTTTATTTCCTTAATTATTTACAAAACTCAACAGTATTTGTATAAAATCTGTCCCAAAAATGTTTTTAATTTTTTATTCAACAAATAATTTTGACCTTTTGCGCTCTTAACGCATTACCAATCACGCAAAACAATTCGTGTACAATTACAACAATGTATTTTGCTTTTGTGTAGTTTTATAATTATTTAACAGTGACTTCTAATCTTCAACCCTTCGTACATTGTGACCCCTTAGTATTTCTAAACAACAAATGCACAGTCATACAGAGACGAAAAAAGGTGGTAGGTAATCACGATCACAACGATGATGGTTGGTGATGAACTACAATCATCAGATGATGTAAATGAGTTTACAGGTCAATGCCTTCCACCTGTTAAGTAGCACTACAAATAGCTCAAAAAACAAAACAACAACAAAAGGTATGAATTACCTACTTCCTACAACGGATGTACAGATGAATGAATGAAAGAAGAAGAAAAGAAATAACAACAAAATACATTAGCACTTAATGAAATCGGTAATTAAATGTTATTAAGAAAACGAACATTTTTGGGGTTTTTGGTAAACTATGTGTGAAAGAGTGTGGGAGTGTTTAGTTTCTTAAATTTTTTTTTTTTTATTTTTTTGGAATAGAGTTCAATGTTATTTAAAGAAAACGGATCTAGAGTGTTTCTTAAAAAAAACTGTGAGTACTTGACATTTAGTTTAGATTTGTCAAAATGTGAGTTTGTTGAACGGAATTGTTTTGTTATTGAAATTGGATACATTTTAAGAATATGAAGTTTGTTTTTTGGCAAAGAAATTAGGTGTGTGGAAATTAAATTATAAGGTGAACATAAATATTACTTTGGATAAAAATGTGTCATTATATTTAACGACAAAATCACCGGAAGGACAAAATAAAAAATAATATTAGTTAATTATAATATATTAAATTATGTATTATAATAATTTAAATTTAATTTTCCCACGAATTAATTTATAGTGGCGAATATCCATGTGAAAAAGTAACGTATATAATTTTCTGTAAATGTCCATTGTTATGTAAGATATTATATTAAATTTAAATAATAAAAAATAGAACTGAAAAGTACTATAGTTCATTAAAATAAAACTTTTTTATTATGTATGTTTGCATGAATATATGACTTCATTATTTCTTCATAAGTTATGTCACTTCTCTAGAAACTTTAAAGTCTCGCTCTCTCATTAAATAACAATAAAAATCTTTCAACTATAACCAATTTCTGAAAAGATTTAGTTTTATATAATAAGATCTCTGTGTTGTGGATTTTTTTCTGCTAAGCCAACTTTATTACTTGCCCACAAATACCAAATTCATGCTTCAAATGCGTAGAGATTGGCTTAAGTTGCAAAAAAACCAAACCAAAGGTAAGCCAAATTGGCATTGGGTGTTGTTTTTGGCAGTGTTGCCATCTCTACATGCGAAGATAAAATGGGCAGATTTTCATTCTAAATGGGGAAATGATATTCTGAACCATGTTTACAACGTTATCAATTCATAATGGCAACACAAGGACCAAAACCACTGCACACAAATTCTAGGTGGCCTTGTTTCTGGGCAACGATAGATGGCAGCCCAACTGCCTATGTCAGGTTACAGCAGAAAAATCATCTGCTTATCTGGAATAAAAACCAATGATTAACAAATCTATGACATGCCAAAGCTTTGAAGAAATATCGGAAAAAATTACTAATTACAGTAAATTTTATGTGAGAACTTAATAGTTTTCCATATAATGTTCCCGCCAGACGAATTTGTTCCATATGGTTCCCATATGTGATAAAGGGTGGAGATATATTTTGTATATATAGAGAAATGCAAATGCACGGAAAATAATAAATCTTAGTGATCAGAAAGTCTTGTCGGGATTTCTGCATTTTATGAATGTAATTCACAAAACTGTAAATAGTGGTTTCTTGTCAGTGAGATTGAAAAAAACAACTTCGGATTGTGTGTGTTTGGTGGTGGTGACGTGTTTCTATGGCATATAGATTATTTGTCGTTTTGATGTTTTCTATTTTAATTTTATGTTTTCTTATTCTTCGTTATATTTTGACTGGTTTCTTCGTATTTACATACATATTCAAGTTCTGTGTCATTAGAACCACCATATACAATGTTAAACATTCTGTTGGGCTTGTTATCTATATCAACATTGATGCCTTTATTTTTTGACTTTTTCGCTTAACAGAAACAAGTAACAACTTCGTAAAGTTCGTTGTTATTTTATGGGTCTATATTGAAAATTGTCTACGAAATAATATTTTATTCACTGACAAACCGGAATCGATGGTAAAATTCGTTTATAACCATTGTAATATCTAAACCCGAACAGGAACTTTATATGTGGACCATCAAAAAACTTTGATTAAAGCGGACAATTATCCATGAAGAAATATTTTATCCGATAAATGTGTTAAATGCTAACTTAAGAATTAGGCTAGCGTTTTGAAAAAGGTTATACAGAATCGGGACGTTTTAATGAAAGTTTTGCTTAAATATTACAATTGCTAAATTACAGCCACTTCGTTTAGAAAAGGTGGTTAGATTAATAATAATATGCTTAACCCTGTAGCCCTAACGATAAATTTGAGTTGAATGACGATTTATATCTTGCTATGGAAAAAGACTATGAAAATTTTCGTGTTGTTTGTTGAGCACCAAAATAATTTTTTTAGGATGTGTTTAAAAAATTGACCGGTTAGAGGGGTCAAATCGATTAGGATGCTTGTAGAGATATTTCAGCCCGTAAATAATTTTTCTATAAAAATCAGAAATTGGAAATAACAGACATTTTGCAACTAACCTAAATCCCTCAGAGAAGCTAAAAAGAGGCGGGATCGTTATATCGAGGCTATTTTAAAAACAAAGGCTTATAATGAGCAATTTGAAGTATTTTTTAACGATGAAGTATTTAAGGTTCCAATAACCGAACTGTCAAATATATGCCACTTCGGCTGGTAAATAAGGCTAGAAAAACCTTTAAAATATTACAAAGAAGGCAAAAATGTGGAAATTTTTAAAAAGGTGTATTTATCAAAAAACGGGACCACATTACAGACATTTCCGAACGTAACTGGAACCCTTAATATTCCAAAAAAGCGACAGGATTTTTATATCGGATTATTTCAAAAACAAGGGCTTGTATTTAGCAATGTTTGTATTTTTCTTATAATCCCTAAGGCTAGGACCTTTAATATATTCCACATCGGAAGGACCTTAAAAGGGTGAATTTATCAACACACTGAGTCACATTGCAGACATTTCCGAAGGAAACTGAGCCCTCAATATTCCAAATAGCGACATCTTTATATCGAGGTTATTTCAAAAACAAAGATTTATTTTGAACAACTTTTCCGATTAACGCTCCAATAAGCATATCATAAATCGACGGGGACACTAAAATGTCAGTACCTGTTACAATGGTCGAGATGCTGAAGAACCAAATGGATGGCCGTTTAGTTGTTTGGTCACAAATCCAAATACCCATATGAGGCTAGACAATTATATTTTGTCATCCAATGGGAACTCAAAGTGTCGAATAAGATTTAAACAAAATTGTTGGTATAATTATGATGGGAATATTTCTCTACCCAATAAGAATCTAATATGTAAAATTCCAGCAATTTGATGGAAAAACATACCCAACTTCCTAAAATACCGAAATTCGGGAGGTTCTATAATATTGGGGCTACAATAAATTGTAGATAAATATTGCTAATTTTTGGTCGTCCACGTCCGCTTCTAAATCGACATAGAATTGTGTCCTGTCCGTCTGTGGAAATCAATATAACGACTACTATACTTCTAGGATGTTTGGCATTGAAAGTTTGTTATGTACGTGTTTGGTAACCTTAATCCAAATATTCGAGCTTTTTGTGTCTTGGGCAGGTGTCAACCGAATTGGCTGTAATTGGATTCTTTCCGAAAATTAGCAATATCGTTCCGTAATTTGTTGTAAAACCCATATAAAATAACCTTCCAAATTTCGGTATTTTGGCACGATTAAGCCACGTCCGCCTCTAAATCGACATAGAATTGCATTCCGATATGGAATATATAATATTTATAATTTATTGGTGATTATTGGATTATGATTAATATAGCCTTTAAACAACTATTTTTTCTAAGCTAAAGGCGTGGATTTTTTTAAAACTATAATTTTAAGCAAATTTTTGGGTGTGAATTTTAACTAATCTCAAATTACGCCCATTTTCGGCCAAAATTTTGACATAAAATACCCCAAAACGAAAACTCTGTAACAGTTCAGGCCACAATACAAAAATATGGTCAAATCAACCTACGCACAAGACGGAAAAAACGCTCACACTCACACTTTAGTTGTGTTATATACTGACGGACAGATCTAATACATACTGTATATCTATGCGAATGTTGAAGTCTGTCTCCGGTAAATGTATTTAACAATTTGCTTAATAATGCAAAGGCGGTCTTGGCATAAAAAACGTAGAAACAAAAAAGCAAAAATTAAACAAAAAACGAAAAATCAAGCCAAAAGCACATCAAACGGCTGAATAATATAAATACGAGCAAATATAACGACAAACTGGCAACTCAAACGACAAACAGACAGCCAAGCAGCCGGACAGACATAGAGAGGGGTGTTCAAATAGGTGGCCAAACCGACGCATGTGCCAATACACAGTCAGACACACACTCAAAAAACAAAAGCAACAATAATATCAACTTGTTGGATTTAAAAACTTGAAGTACCTTGTTGAGATTTAAAACACATCAAAAAACCAACACACAATTGTTGCTCAGTTATTAAAAGACTTAAAGTTTTAAGCTGATATTTGTTGGTGGTGTTGTCTGTCTACAGAGAGCCAGAGCCAGTTTTTTTCTTACGTTTTTGTTTTAAACCCAAACAATGCGAACGAGATTTAGGTGTAGCCAAAGATAGAGGGCAGCCAAACGAAAATGAAAAAAATCTGAAAACCCAACGACAAAAGTGCTAAAGTGCTAGGTTAGATTTAAATATGTTGTTGCTTAGTTGTTCATTCATCTGGGTGTTTTTGCTGGTGTTGGTGTTGTTGTAGTCACAGTAATCAGAGTTTTCATCTAGTGTACTGACGTATGTACATAGTGTGTACACGGTTCACCATCGGATGTATGTGGAAACATCCATCCATGTATTTAATACAAATCAAGATAGATTTGACGTCAAGCCATCCATTCAACGCCTTTCATCGTTCACTCGTCCGCAAAAGTGATGAAGGAAAAAAACACCATTTCCCAAGTCAACGCGCGTGTTATAATTGCCATCACTAACAGACGGGTAAATGCAATGGAATTGAGCTAGACTTGGTATTTTTTCAGTAGAATATGGGTAGACTGACCGGAAAGCCAGACTTTTAAGAGAGTCGCAGACAAATGGATAAGAGAAATCTTTTTTTGATATTTGCTTAAGTAACAGGGTGTGTAAACAAACAATTCCGCAAAGACGCATAAATGTCAATTTGGAATGCCGGGATTAAAGGAGACAAAGGAAGGATAATACAAAAGGGGGATTAAAAAAGGCAAAGTTATGGGCGTGGATTTTTGCAATATTTTTTCTAAGCAAAGCTATAAGCGTGATTTTTTAAAAATAACTTTTGAAGCAAAGCTAAAGGCTTGGATTTTTAAAAATATATTTTTTTAAGCAAACATATATGCGTGGATTTTTGAAATATTTTTTCTTAGCAAATTTTTAAAAAATATTTTCTGTAAGCAAACATATAGGCGTGGATTTTAATACCCTTCACCACACTGTGGTACTGGGTATTATGTCTTTGTGCATATGTTTGTAACAGGCAAAAGGAATCGAGATATACCAATGGTTCCTTTAGAGAATATGCATAGAGTCGATTTATGCATGTCCGTCCGTCCATGTATTTTTGTGAACAAAGTACTGGTCGCATTTATGATCCGATTTGAATGAAATTTGGCACATATCACTAATTTCACCAAGGACGAAACGTATTGAAATTGGGAAAAATCTGCTCAGACTTAGATATAGCTCCTATATATAGTTTGGACCGATTTTATGTAAATGGTGCACCAAACTACCAATATTGGTCCGATTGAGACAAATTTTTGCACGAAGTACAGAATAAGGTCTAAATTGACGTATGCTACGTTTTGTTGAAATCGGTTCAGATTTAGGTATAGCTCCCATATATAGTTTCGTCTGATTTTATGTAAATGGAACACCATACTGCACAGAGTACTGAACTAGGTCCAGATTGATGTGTGTCAAGTTTTGTTGACATCGGTTCAGATTTAGATAAAGCTCCCATATATAGTTTCGTCCGATTTTATGTAAATGGTGCACGAAAGAGACAAATTTATGCCGATTGAGACAAAATTTTGCACAGAGTACTGAATTAGGTCCAAATTTATATATGGGTAGTTTCGCTGAAATCGGTTCAGATTTGCATGTAGCTCCCATATATAGTTTCATCCGATTTTATGTAAATGGTGTACCATATTGTTAATGTTTGTCCGATTAAGACAACATTTTGCATAGCGTTTTGAAGTTACTACAGGTTGACATCCGTATTGAAATTACTGCAGGTTGACGTTCGCGAAATTTTTGTGGAAATCAATTCAGATTTAGATATAGCTCCCATATATATTTTCGTCCGTTTTTATGTAAATGAAACACAATACTGCCAATATTTGTCCGAAAGGTAGAAACGTTTTCTTTCGCACACTGCTATACCCGTCCATGTTATTTAAAGATTAATGGGAAATAGAAAATCCCATTTCGAACACCCCACTTGACTGCACATATTTTTCTTATTCTTTCAAACCCAAGCGCTTTATTTACTTAACTCATAAAGCTTTACAGATTTAAAAAATTCTTCTCCGTCGTCGTTGTCTTGCACTAAGTAGAAAAGTGCATAAATATTGTTGGCTCAAAACAAATAAAGCTTTTTCTTTAAATTAAATAAACTTTACATTTGTCTTGATTACATTTGTACTGGTTTATTTGCCCACTTGTCTGTCAAGCATTTCGTCTCTTCATCATCGTCATCATGCTACAACCATTCATTCATACATTCGTTCGTACATTCAACAGAATAGTGTGCACAAGCAACTTGCGTGTTTCTTTACCGTGGTATGTCACAGAAATTCAAGAATAAATGGCCGAGATACAAGGTGACTCACAACCATTTATGGCAAATCCATCATCATTATAATGATTATTGCCAACAACATCAAACCCAAACACCAAAACAACATTTGCTGAAATATATAGACAGACACATACATGCATATGTTTATACGTACATGGTACCTACTCATTCTACTTTTCTAGATAAAATACATCTTTCTGTCTTTTTGTCTTAGACTACTTTTATTAATATTATGTGGCTACGACTAAAATTTCAGCCGCGTGTAGGTGTTGTATATTATTTATTTATGTAAGTTGTCTTTGTGGCTGCCAAGATTATGAAAACTTATTATTACCACATTAAGTAAGTTGATTTTTGCACAAAGTGTATACATATGTAGCTGCGTATGTTACTTTGATTTCAAAATCTTTGGGTTTTATAATCATTTTCCCATATACGAAACAAAAGAAATTTCTTGTAGTTTTGTTCTATAAAAGGCCAGACATGTTTTAGAAATGAGAAATTAATGGGGTAGTTAGTTGTATATGGATATACATATGTAAATTGAAATTTTTAACACCCATACTTCGATTTGCAGAAAAATTTAGAATTTCGGATAAATGACGAATGTGGATGTTTCAACCTACAATGTATCCGTAATCCAAAATAAAAGCATATGATATTATTGAATAAAAAATCAAATATTTAACTATTTAATTTTCACCCTACTGTTAGAGCATGGTTTACGAAATATTTATTTTTTTATTTTTGAAATATGAAAGGTTTGATTGTTTAAAAACTATTTCGGCGGCCTAAAAATGTAACGCATTTATTCCACTTGAAACATTTTTTCAACCGCATCTTTTTTGATGAAAATCATTCAGAACACATTTCTTATTTATGTATGCGAATAAACAGAAGTCATTGAGAGACAATTCAGGCCTGTACGGTGGATATAGTCCCCTTTTTACAATCCCCAAATATTCGGTATTTTGTAGATTGTTGGCATTTTCCAACCAAATTTATATTTTGGATTCCAATTGGTTCTCTTCAAACAAAACAAAAACAAACAAAAATTGTCAGCATTGGTCTACTTTTTAGGATATCCCCAAATATCGCGGCACATGGGTTTTTTTCTCTCCATTGGCTGCAATTTTATATTTTTGAAATTCATTGGATGAATCTCCCGAACAAAATTTATCACTATTGGCTTAAGATTCAGGGTAGCCTTTACAGCGGTATCCCTCAATATTCTGTATCTTGGAGGTTGTAGATTGGTTGTAATTTGGTATTTCGGGTACTCATTGGGTAGAAAATCTTCGAACAATATCGGTGCCCTAACACATTTTCGTTATTTCAATGGTTTAATCTTACATTTCGGGTTCTTGGATAGTGAACAACATTTTTGCGGAACATTTTAGATAGAGATCAATGATTTGGGGTAGCCCCCATACAATTTATATCCTTCATTACTCGGTATTTAGGAGACCCTTGGCACGTGTTTCAACTGAAGTAACACTAATTTATTTTTATGTTAGATTCTCATTGGGTGTCAAATCTTCTTAGCAACAATGACCAATATCAGTAAACGGTTTGGTAAAACCGTTATATAAAAGCCCTCACCAGTTTTCGTAGTATTTTTCAAACGAAAGGTCTGTAAGCTGACATCCCCGGTTATTGAAGAGTGGACAACATCTTTGCAGATCATTTCCGATATATGTCATATTTTGAAATAGCCTCAAAAGCTCGTAATTTCTTATTCTTGGTTCTTAGAAGAAACAAACAATTTTCCGGTAGAATATTTTTCCAAAGCGTGGTCCTGTTTTGGTATATTTCCACACATTAAAATCTCGCCCATTTGTTGTCTTTTAAGAACTTTTGCAACAATTTCCTACCGAAGTGTCTGTAATTTGGCATTCAGGGATAATGGTGGGTGAAAAAATTGTATAAACGATTATGTTCTACATTTTCTCCACATAAAGGTCAGGTCCCATTTTTGTTAATTTGAAGTTTTTAGTAGCATTTTTCTACGGAAATGACTGTAATTTAGCATTTCTGATCCCTGACAAATAGAATATCTTTTCCCAGAATATTTTTATTGGTGTCCATATGTTGCAATACTCCCATAAAATAGTTCCGCCTTATTTATGGTATGTTGAAGTTTTCTAACCTGAGTGTCTGTAATTTAGTGCTTAAATTTTATTGGAGCATAAACAGCCTACTCCCGCTTAATGAATTAACATAGAAAAACATTTTTTAGAGGATTTTTACAAGCGGATATTCTTCAGAGTATATCTTATCGGCAACCATAACAGTGTAAAGTTTTTAAATTATATTATGACTCTTATAAGCGGAGACCAAAATCGACTTTGTTTTATATTACCCTATTAATGTGACCAGAGGCAGATATTCCTACAGAAGCATAAAATAAAAATATCTTTATTTTTCATATATTTTTTCTTTTCTTCCCATTAACTAATTTACATTTATGATATTCCAGAACACACACATTGCAATATTTTTATTTTTTACTCTTAACAATTATTTTCATCAAGAATTATACAACCACAAATATATTTTTATTAGTTTCTCCATCACTCCACAATAAGACGTGTTCAAAATTTTGAAATAATAATTTGCAAATAACAAAGCCCCCATGACAAAGCTCTGGACATATTTCAGATATGACGTTTATTTGTTGTGATTTTGTTTTTGTCATAAATTGATGCATGTCAATAATCATAATAAAAAAATATGAAAAAAATTAACTCTTACCGGATAGCAATATTGGCTAATAACGTGAGAGGTTTTAAATGGATTTTTATGTTTATTCAGTTATTGTTTTTGTTTTTTTTTTGCATGCAAGTATTTGTGTGTGCGAACACAGTACCCATTCATTGATTTATCGCATATCGCGGGGCCTAAATCACATGCGTTCGGTCGTCGTATGCATTGTCATAATACTTTTGTTCGATCCGATCGGTATTGATTTTGTTTTTGTATTCAAAGGAAAAAGAAGAAAATAAACGTGTATTTGTTTAAAAAATTATGATGATAACGTTCGTTGTATGCATAAGTCGTCGCTAGATATTTGCAATAACACCATTCCATTTAAATCTTATGATTTATGGGAGTTCTAAGTTAAATTTCATATTTATTCAGAATTTGTATTTAGGTGGAATATATTTTATAGTGGAATTCTGGATTCTTGGAATCAAAAGAACATAATTTATTGAAATTTTTTTATTAAGAAATGTCAATGAAATGAAATAGGGATATATATTTCAAAGAATATATTTTCAACCAAATATACAGGGACTGCATTCTTTAACACTAGATTGCCGAAGCCGGTCATTTTGACCGCTTTCCAATTTCAAGTACAAAAGCAACTGTGCATTTAATGAAACTTTTTTTTAAAATTTGGTGACTTTTTGTACCCCATAGAATTACGTTTATTATAAAAAATTCACCAAATTTAAAAAAATAAGTTTCATTGAATGCACAGCTGCTTTTGTACTTGAAATTGGAAAGCGGTCAGAATGACAGCCTTCGGCAATCTAGTGTTAAAGAATATTTTTCCTCCAACTATCAGCGGACGGATTTTTAACAAATTATAATTAAAGCGTGGATTAAAAAAATACAAACATTTTTCCACAGAATACTTGGATTTCTTAACGAATTTTATGGTCTGTATATTTTAAAAAAAAGTTAAGTTCGGCTCCTCTACCATAATGTGAACCTTCAAAAAAGTTAAAATTGAAGCGGACTTTTATATTTATATTTTCATAATTTCATTCATATTTATTTTTTTTTCATATTGTACATATACCTCGCTTTCAATACAAGTTAATTTCTTATAATGACGATAATGGGAGAACCACTATTTTTCCAATAAATGTTAACATTTAATTAACATAACAACTATTTTAATAATTCGCTGTTTTTGCCAAAAACAAATGTATTCCTCCCAAGAAAAAAAAACACTATTCTTAGTTCGTCTATGTTTTTGTATTGTTTTTTTATTTTCCTCAGCCTCTCCCCTAACTTGGTGTTTGTTATTTTTTACTCGATATGATTACATTGGTGTTGCAGAATTCGCATATGAATTTTCCAAATTATTTCGATATAAATACAATATATAAAACAAGTGTTGTACGAAAAACATGACCAACTGAATGTTTATATGACTGCTGTAATGTAAATAAATAAGAAGACAAATTAAATTACAATAATGAAGAAGAAAAAATCAAAATAGAACCAGTAAGGAATGTAGTAATGTCACACTGGGCCGACTATATGATACCCCTCACAACTTGGGGTATATTCTACATATGTATCCTAACAGACGTCGCTTTTTCGAAGGATCATTGACATGAAATTGAAAGAACTTTAATTTAACTTCATTCTGCCAGATTCTAGTTTCGATTTGATACGTTGTGCAAAATTTCGTGCCAATCGGGCAAACATTAGAAGTTTGGTGCACCAAAATCGGACGGAATATGTATGGGAGATATAGCTACATCTGAACCGATTTCAACAAAACTTACCAGAGATTAATTTATATTATCTTCAGTACATTGTACAACATTGTGTGTCTATCGGACAAACTTTGGGTTTTTAGTGCGCTATTTAAATAACACCGGAAGAAAAGACGTATGGGAGATATATCTAAATCTGAACCGATGTTCACGAATCTTAGCAGACATCATTCTAAAAATCAGTTAGTACGCTATGCCGAAAGATATATAGGGACTTTGGTACATCATTTACATAAAAACGGACGAAAATATATATGGGATCTACATTTAAATCTGAACCGATTTTTTCGAATTTCAATAGCGTTCGTCCTTGGGCCAAATAAATGAGCTGTACCAAATATCATACAAATCGGATTATAAATGCGACCTGACGGACATGCATAAATCGACTCAGAAAGTGATTCTATGCATATTCTCAAAAGGAACCATGGGTCTATCTCGATTCCTTTTGCCTGTTACAAAGATATGCACAAAGACATAATACCCGGTACCACAGTGTGATGTAGGATATTCAAATTTAAATGACCAAGAATTTCTGTACCATTAAAACCCGGCAACACCACTAATGACAAACACACACTTCAAATATGTTTTTTTCACTCTCTCTGACAAGAAACCAGTATTAGTATTTTATTCATAAAATGCAAAAATCCCGACATTGGCAAGACTTTCTGAACACTATTCAAATAGACAATTTTGGTTGAAGGCGCTCGTGAAAAAGGCATTCGTGCTGTTGTAACATAATTACTACTTATTTATTAGTACTGTAACATAATTAGTACTTATTATTGTGTCTGAAAGTCCATATAATCATATCCTTTAAAATTTACGATCACAACAATTATAGCATTAAAAATATATTTATCTTTCTTTTAATATACTAATGCAGCTCTGGTGGTCGAAATATTAAATTTTGTAATAACATCGATATTACTGGGCTCATTCATTCTTAATTACTTTCAATTTTTAATTTACTGTCGCTTTTTATATGCCTTGAATATTGCAAAAACTTAATACCTCCTAAATCTGTGTGATTGGTAATAAAATCTTTGCAACAACTAAATTATCTTTAATTACCCTGGCAGTCTCTGTTTATATCACACTAAAAACTACAACAACAAAATATAATATTTGTTGCTTTTTTGTGAAGTCCAACATCTCATCTCAGCAGGTGCATATTTCATATGAGTTGGCGTCCCGCTCTTTTGATATTCCCAGAACAGGGGAAAATCCATAGTACATGGAATACCTACAAGTTATGTATGTATCCACATACATACTGAAATATATCAGAGACATCGACATCAGCAGCAGCACCATCATTATTTATCTTTTTGTGCGGTCGGTCATCAGTTTTTAGTGGCTTATAAATTATAGTAATCGTAGTTAGTAATCATCATCATAGTTGTTGGTGTTGTTGCTTATGACTCTGGCTATCAGGAGATGATGTTGTTGACGATTCTGCTTCAAGTCTCTACCTCCAGTGAGTGTCTCAGTCATAATTATGCAAATTTTATGACACTTTTGTAAGACTTATGTTTAGCTATTGTTTGCTTAAGGATATCACACCAACAACCCTACGACTGTGTCGTCCCTGCTGAGGAGGTGATTCACTTGTACAACAATCATAGTTTTTTTTGCGCACGATAAAAATCTACACTCTTCCGCCCATTATCTTTGTCCACTATTGAGATAAGAATTTTATGTGAGTTGTTGTTGGAGAATAGTCGTTGGCAGAGAGAAGCTTTGACCAGATTGATGATTATTTTTTTGCTAGTTTGTCATTAATAATTGTTAGGAGTTTTTTTGCAATTTTTCTTTTAATGTGTAGAAATTATTTAATAATATATAATTAAACTTATTTCAGATTTTATGGTGTTTAAATGGAAATATTTAGAAGGTATTAATTTGTTTTTTAATTTATTAAGTTGTAATAATTTGAGGGTTTGAGGTAAAATCGTTAATTTATTAAGTATGCCCAGGGTCTATCAGGAAAGAAATATTGGAGTTTTTATAATTAATTTCAAATAATGATTACAAGGTCGAAAATCGAAAATGAAAAAAAAGATATACATAAAACGGCAGAGTGATTTTTAGAAAATGTCTAAAGAAATCTCAACTAGATTGCACGTTTCTGCAACCGATAGAGGCCCGAAATGTCAACTTACAGCCAATAATAAATTCTACTGAGAAAATGTATTTCTTCAGTAGACAGTCGGGTGTTGTTGTTTTTTAAACAATTTAATGAGCTATTACAATTTTTTTTCTAAACGGGATTTTTTACAATTTTTTTAACTACTAGTTTTGTATACTCTCCATCATTTTTCAAAATATTTTAATAGACAACCAGAGTTATATATATTTGTGATAAAACAATGATATATGCGGATTTCGCAATGTCCTCCTACCTGCCCTTCGAAATCACAATAGAGCCCAGTATAGTGCTTTGAAATTTCTGCAAATAAATTGCTACTTCACCTACGATATTTGGTATTGAAAATGGGGTATATCGCTGTATGTTTTGGTACAGTACTTCCAATATTCGATTTTGTGGGATACTTGGACACATTTTTAACTTTTAATTTACTGTTTTGAATTGGGTAGAAAATATTTATAAATCTTGGCCCATTTCCTTGTGGTAGGCTCCCATACAACGGTACCAAGTACCCGAATTTCGGTGCTTTTGGGGATTTTGGAAGTTTTTTTTTAACCAATTTAGCCATACTTTTATATTTCGTACTGTCATTAGGTTCACATTTCCAATACAACGATGCCAATGACCAATATTTGGTATTTGGAAGGTGTGGGAAAAAATTATCAATATGGTAGCCCACATTCTAGGGTAGCCGGTAGGCGTTTCGGAACTTTCCATCCGTTTTTATTCAAATTGAAGGTAATTTTGTATTTTGAATTCATTTCGGGTACAAAATTTTCTTCCCTGCATATCACCTATTTGGTAGCAAAAAACATCAATATTGGTCTACTTTTTAGGGTAGATCCCATATAAATGAAACTTTTGAAATTTCCGTATTTTCGGGGAGTTTGAGGACGTGTTTGTAAACAAAGTTGGCTGTAATTTTATATTTTGGATTCATATTGGTGTAGGAAATCTACACAAGAAATTTTTCGATATTGGCCCAGAACTTCGGAGTAGTCCTCATATAATGGTTTCTACTTTGATTTGTTTCTAATTTGATTATTTTGTATACCAAAAAATTATCAATATCGGTCATTGGTTTAGCATAGTCGCATATAATGGCTTTGTGTGACCCTAAGAGTTTGTAACGCCGCGAAATATTGGTCGTAGACCCACCTTTTAGCATACCGATCATATCATGACTAGCTGAGTCCATTACAATTTGTAAACATGATAGAGGCCACAGTTATGGACCAATCGTCTCGAAATTTTGCATGTAGGATGGGTTGTGGTCAAAGAAGACGCCTATTGTTCTTAGTAGCAGTACATTAATATTTAAGGGATGATTCGATACTCAAATCATAAAAAAAACTAAAGTGACCAAATTTTTAATTTTATGGCGTAAATATTCACTTCGGGAATGTGGATCTGTGCAAATATCGCGAAATATTACCCAGGCTCACAAGAACTGCAGAAATTTAGATTTTGTTGGTAGTTGTGTAGGGTATCATATGGCCCCGGCCCCGCCCGACTATACTGTTCCGCTCACTGGTGTTTTATATGTTGCAGGTTTCATGAAACGATTCTCAGCCAAACTGACTGTAATTAAGTATGTATGGTTCTGATTGGATGGAAAATCTTTCCCCATCATTATTTTGAAGATTTCCGATCTTTTAGTATATCGCCCATATGAAGGTCCAGCCACCTTATAGGCAATTTTATCATCCTAGACGCGTTTTCTAGTCCAAGTGATTACATTTTAGAGTTTCAAAAAGACATTAATTTGGTATTCCGGGATCTCGTTACAGATACATTTTTTTACCACACAGTTCAAATTTTCTAACCTGTTGTTAGGTATTTCGTTTTCTCCTGCTAGCAATTTAACATAGCATAGTCCCCATATAAAAGGTCAGAACGATTCCTTGCGTGTTGAATGTCCACTTAACGATGTTTGTACTATTGTACATTTTATAATACAATTATCCCTTCCTGTCAGTTTTTAGTAACAAGGCAAAAACATAATTCGTACAAGTGTTGTAATCTTGCAAATCGTTAATTCAATGATTAACACAATGACTTGCATATATTTTTTTGTGCTGATAAATTCAAATTGGTAGCCTTCAACAACTCAAATATAAATAACATCATCATCAACAAAATTTAGCAATTACTTAACTAACGCAATTTTCCCCCGAAGATTTCAAATGTTAAAATTCTACCTTAAATCATTTATTTACATGGTTAATTCATAACTTCTATTCCTATTCCCTGTCTGCCCCCATAGAGAAGACAAACAACAACTACTGCATGGCTGGATGGCTGTTCGTTACACTGTCAAATGTTAAGTCATATTCAATTAGTTAAGCCTATCAAAATGCAACATCATTTCGTATGCAACTCATGTTTTATTATTATTGCTCATAAATAAACGCTTACAATCACTCTCTTTTTGTTGAGAAGATCCCCCTTTAACATGGTTGTTGTTGCTGTTGTCGAATTTCAGTTTTGTGCTCTAGCTCTTCGAGGTTAAGCATTTGTCGCTGTAATTTCAATACCCTCTTGCTTACCGTCATCGTTGAAGACGCAGTTTAGTTTTTCTTAACGATACTCCCAACGACGACAACATCCACACAATAGTAGTAACAACAACAACAGCAGCAACAACATCTAAGCCCATTGTGTTTCTTGATAAGAACACAACAAGCATAACGCCATCCCAAGACAAAAATAACTATGATGCACTCATTCATTCACTCACTCCTCCGCTGTCTCGAAATAAAAACCCAAGCTACACACTGGGTTCGTTTAGGCCATGGTGTTTTACATAAATTTGTGTAGCTACCTCAATTTGTATTTTTTTATTATTTATAATGATTGATAACCATTTAAGGTAGGTGTGCAAATGACTTCATTACAAAATGTAAAGAAGCGTGTGTGCCTGTGTGTGCATTGTCATATTTTATTGATTTTAATAGTTGGCTGGCTCACATCAGGTGGATGGCCTTCACCAGAATGACATCATATAATTTATGTAAATTTTATTTATTCATCTAAGGGAATAGATCTTTAGATAGATTGATGAATAAAGAAAATGTGTTAATTGATTAATCATATGGTTACATCGGTTATATTAGAAATATATTAAACATTGTAAGGGGACCTCCGAATTCACGACTTCAAATTTCGATTTTCAACCGGCTGGTAAAATAAATGTTTTGTAGTTGTTTTTGGTAAATAAAAATATTTATCTTATCGGCGGTGGGATTAATTTCCGATCATTTGAATATTCGAAACCAAAAATTCCAACGGAATTTAAATTCCAACGGAACTAGAATTTTTAACTTCCCAAATTTGAACGGATTGTATTATAATTTGTTGACTTATCGTGTCCTTATTTTGGGAATTTGAGTTTGCTATCCAAATTGTCAATATTTATTTATGTCAACATTTGTCCAGTCTTTATGATAGCCCCTGTAAAACGGTACCCCCATTATTCGGTATTTTAGAGAGTTGGACAAGTTTTTCAATTAAATTGGGTATAATTTTGTACGATTACAGGGTATAAAAAGTTCTTTCCTGTCGGACATTTTTATTTTTTTTTTCCTTGCTGAGTTATTTACCTTGAGATGTTGTCTGGATTTACAATTTATTAAAATAATTGTTGTTTCATTGATACCAACCGCTTTCGGAGTATATTCTGAAATGATAGCATAAAGAAAATAATATAATATTAGTATTATCAGATATATGTCATATTCGTAAAATGGTTAGAAGCAGATGTTGGAATATATTTTGTATATGATAAATCTTTGAGGTCAAATGAGTCGGAAAATGACGGATACAGAATATAGCAGACATAAAATAGTTTACTTTAAATTTTCCAATTCTAGGGATTGAATTATATTTGGTCATTTTAGGTATTCTAAAACGTGGTCCAACTGCTAAATTGCAACACTTCGTCCAAATTAGAATTAATCTATCAATAAGTATTCGTCAGAATTAGAAGTAATCTGTCAATTTGCATGGAATTCGGCTAAATATTAAAGATTTATAGGCCATTTTAAGCCAATTGAATGGGAGGTTTACCAAATCTTGGTCCGATCTATCCAGTTTTTCGTCACTTTCTTTTTAGACTTAATTAGCAGTAAACTGCCAAGTTTTATCGAATTTGGTTGAATATTAATTTTGCGACTTGCTTTATAGACCAAAGTATATGTATGCTCCCAATTTCCAATAAAAATGATTAAATATTAACGATTTTGTATGCCAAAAGATTAAACATTTCAAGACCCATTATATGGGAGCTATACCAAATCTTTGTCCGATCCTTCCAATTTTTGTCGTTTGCTGTTTATGTCAACAATAAACATTTGTACAAAATTTTATCCAACTATGAACTCGTGACATAATGCGAAGTAAGTGCAGATTCCCAATGTGCGCAGATCCAACTAGACGATCCATCCGTCTGTTGCTATCGAGCCGTTATCCAAAACGTCTATCCATCGGACACTAAAAATTATCGATCATCTTCCTTTAAATATATAGTGGTCTCTGAAGTCATAAACGGCTACAGATGAAATAAATTCCTACACTAACATACTCCTGTAACTAACAACTATGGTCCGAGTATGACAGTTTTCTCAATTCTTTTTTTTCAACGATTTTTTTGTTATGCTTCAAGAATCCGAAAGCCGAATATCAAAATCGTGGATCGATATTTATAAATGTTGGTATTAAGATTTAACAAGTTAGAGGTAGTTTTGTTAAAAACGTCTCCAAGATCCCAAAATACCGTTATATGAAGGCTATCCGAAGAAGTGGAGCTATATTGATTATTTTTCGTAGGAAGATTAAATATCCATTGAGGACATAAAATACGTAAATAAAACTACTTCAGTTCATAAACGTGGACATACGTGTTATGTCCTCCGCCATAGTGTGGAGATTCCCGGATTCAAAAATTTGAATTTAGTTTTTTAAAAAAAAATTTAAGTGAATATCTCCAGAACTCTTGGAGATATAACCGATTTCTTGTGTATGGATCAAGTGACAACAAGAGTAATTCTCAAACTTTAAACGCGTTTTCTCGGTGTTATTAAAACTGACAGGCACGATTACTCAAAAACTAATAATCCAATCGGTTCCAATTTTTTACTAGGATAAATGCAATCGGCGAACATTTTCCATATTTTTTCAACTTAATAGGTGCTTTTTCAAAGTAAAATTTTTAAATGTCCACTATTTTGCTACGCCAATAATCCTAGTTCACGACAGTCAGACATGTAATCCTTCTAATGCTGTTGAAATTTTCTGATTTCAATGTTCTGATTTCATACCCGCCATCAAAAATAAGTGGCCGCTTTAACTAACCTCTGAATGAAGCGCGATACAGTCAGACATTTGCTTTTGTTTGCAGGCACGTAAAGTTCGAAGACGGGCAATACAAGTCAACATTACTAAATCTTCAAAAGTACATAAAATTGTAAGGTACTATTATATGAAACCTATACCTAATTCCCATACAACATTGCCTATAAGTTGTCTGTATTAGGATCACTTATTCATAAATTATATTATTATTTCTTTTTTTTTTTGTTATTAATAGATAGCAAAATTAACGCATAGTTTATTTTTATTTATTTGAGTTTTGCCTGTAACGGCGATAATCATTTGAATGATTTTTATGTCAGTTTTTTTTCTCTTTCGAAGAGAGAGTAAGAACCTACGCACCCCACATTTTATCTTTTTATGAAAATAGTATTGGGTGTCTTATTATTATCTTCACTTAGACATAAATTCATATTTTTTTTAAATATTCTATCCACTCCAAAATTCATTCCGCATACCGGCTTCAAACCCCCTGTGCAAACAATGTAAATCCCATTTATCACAGGACCTTTACTTCAGTGCAGTTGTTGTTGGGCCAGAATAGAAACGAAAAAAAAATCTATAAGGACTGTTGCGATTCGTTGAGATAGTGATGACGGCAACTTTTATTAAGTTAATCCTTGTGTGCCTGCTGCTCTCTGCTATTTAATATTTTTTCATATTAAGTTGTCGTAAGATACGTATGTATCTTTGTATGCTTATTCAAACTTTTGCATATGCTTAATCATCCCATTTAATAAGAGATACGCAGGTCGAGACTACTAACCATAGATGCGAATAACTATTATGATGATGAAAAATGATGGCCAAAAGATGACTGGACATAAAATAGGGACGCCTTCAACCAATTAGTTGGGTGTGCATTAAAGTGCAAGCACCTACGATACATGTGCTACGAAAAGGAAAATATTAATCATAAATCTGGAATGATTTTATTATAAAATATTTATGGGTTGGTGGAGGATTTTTTTTAATTGTATTTTCTCCATCATTAGATATAGAGATAGAGCGTTGTATAATAGACCACACCTTTGAACAAAAAATAAACAATAATTCTAAATACATTTTTAATACCTGTCTATATCATAGATATTATCAAAAAATAAAACACAAAAAGATATAAAAATACTATTTTCAGGATAATCTTCTAAACGCCTTTCTTCCCATCGATATTTTATCGCAACAATAGAAAATAATTGTTAAGACATTAAAAAATGCCATCAAATTAACGATTATGTTGTCATCAACACAAACGTGTAAAAGAAACAATAAACATTTGTTCGCTTTATCTTTGCCGCTTCATCGGATATGATGGCGATACTTTTCCTCACACAAAACTCGATACCAATTGTATTTTATTTCATTTTCAGCCATTCAGCCACCAAGTAAAGTTAAGTTCTTACTGTCAAGATTAGACAATGTAGAAAGAAGAAGAAGAATGAGCTAAAGTAGAATTTCACAGATTTATCATTGTTAATTTTTTTCGAAACTTCCATTGTTTTACAATTCAACATTATGGTCTATGAACCGACTATGAGCTATGTTTCCTAGAAATTTAATACAATTATCATTAGCATTGTGTTAGAGGTGTTAGGGAAACAAAAACACAAAGAGAGTCGAAGTAGACGTACTTTAAATGGTTTAACATTTGTGTGAGTGTTTGTTTTTGTTTCAGTTGTTGCTGTTGTTTTACAATTGAATTTCATTGAAACAATGCACATAAATCAAATTGTCGGAGAGAAAGTTTCTCATTTTATTTGCAAAAAGTGTAGCTTAAGTCGTTTTTTCTCAACAGACTTCATATAAATCTTCTTGCACCTTTGCCGTTAATGCATGAAGGAAAGTGGAAAAGTTTCCAGGTGATGTGCAGGTGCCTTTAAACGAACAATGGACCTTAAAGAAATAATAACAGTTGCAATTCTCTTAAATGTTAAATTTTTGTAATTTTTAAGGAATGAACGTGGTCTCTTTAAATCAGGGTTAGCCAACAATACATATGCAAACTGCTATGATTGTGTTGGGCACACGCATAGATCCGTTGGGAGAGTAATTTTCGCTCTCTCGGTACAGATCGTCTATGTTAAAGCATTGCAAAGCATACGACATGTTCGATGTCGAGAATAATGTTGAGTTCGAACACAGAACTGTGATTGTATTGGTACTCTCCCAAAGCGCCCACGGGCGCCTGTTTGGTGAACAGTGCTTTAAATGGTCACAAATGCATTTCCGGATGATATAAGGTTCTGATATTAACTTCTTGAAGTACTTAAGAGCATATAACGTTGTAAACATAAAACATCTTGAAAATCTTCTGGAAGCATGATTCTAATGCATCAAATCACTACCAATTCGACAACTCTTTAAAACACCGAAAATGAAACCTTAAAAGTATCGAAATGAGGTTGGAACTTTATATGGGGGCAAAGTCAAATCATGGACCTTTAATGCATATCTTCTGGAAATCCGAATACAGCGAAATCAAAATGTGTACGTCCACTTCGGAAATATAATCCTAAATATACCCGTAATGGGTCGGGCTTTATACAACTTTCAAATAACCGAAAAAGTGGTGGAGGTGGGGCGATGTCGATACACGGAGCTAAATTAAATATATTCTGCAAGGACGTTTTTCACCCTCCAAGAATCCAAAATGCTTAATTACACGAATTTCAATGGGCAAAGGCAAATTATAGATATATATTGAATATTTTTTTGCAAAGACGTCTTTCAAACGCCAAGAACACGAAAGCCGACTACATCCGCTGCAATGGTAAAAAGTTTTTAAAATCTTTAATGTACCGAATATGGGAACTAAACCAAAACGTAGACCAATATTTATAATACTTTGTATCAAACTAATCAAGTTCCGAAAATACCGCAATTTGAGATTTACTATTATATGGAGGCTAGCCGAAAGAGTTGAACAATATTGTCAATTTTTGTCTGGTTTTTCTGGTCGCTCTATAGGCCGCAATTATGACCCGAATATCAAAAAATTTTGCATGAAGAAAGGTATTTAGCCAACGAATGAGCCTGATTGTTTTGACAAAGATCGGTTAATATTAGGTGGGTCAAAACGACCCTGACTTTTATGTGAGAAATTACAAAATTTGCGGAGAAGTGGAAGGAGTTGTCGACCTTTAAATTGATGCTAATTACATGATTGTAGGTACTCGGATAAGGGAGTTATACGTAAACATTTAAGGGGGTCCACGTGTTCTGATATTTCTTAGTATTGTCATTACCACACTAGAGGGCGAAAATGTAGCATTAATCGGTTTGAAATTTTTTTAAGGACGACGACTATAATTTTCTATATTATAATTTTGAGATGATAATTAGAGGGTTCAATAAACCGAAAACATTATTTTTGTCAGATTTTATATGCATATTTTACACGGGATCTGACCAAGAACGGCTATTTAGGTGATGATCGGTCAATATTCCGAGGGTCAAATGAAATTGTCATTTTATGGCGTAAATATTCACCTCAGGAAAACAAGAGTTGGAAAATATGCCAGTGTAGGTGCAATATCCCAAAATATTGCCCTGGCTCAGAATATAGAACCGCAGAGAGTTATATTTTCGGGGCAGTTGTCCGCTCACTGATTTTAGTATTGCCATTACCTCACTAGAGTGCGGAAATGTAGCGCTGATGGCTAGGAAAGTTTCCTGGAGGTTCCAGTTATGTACAACGACGACGCATGATGATAAACGGATATCTAGGGGATTAAATGGACCACAAACTATATTTTTATCTGGCTCTGGACGCCACAATTATAAGCGGAACATCACAAATTTTGAATGAGGAAGGGGATCCGACCAATTAATTAGAATGAGTTATTAGTCAGTCCAATAAACCAATACCGAAATTTGATTCTTAATGCTTCGGAAAAGATGCGAGAGTAAGAATATGAAGCAGTTGACCGCAAATATCACGAAATATTACTAAGACTTAGAATATAGGGTATCATATGGTCGGCTCTGTCCGACTATACTGCTCCGCATACTCGTTTTTTGTTTTTGTTGGTCTCAAATATTCATACCAAAATTCATGACATAGCCCGCATATAAAAGGACGATCGTTAATATATTTTGAACCAGTGACCGGAGCAGTATAGTCGGACGGGGCCGACCATACGATACCCTACACAAATACCACGGAACTCAAATTTTCTGCGGATGTTTATTCCGAGCCTGGGTAATAATTCGTGATATTTGCACCCTCTTGCCCGATAAAAGGTAAACAGCTCCTCTTCCTCACACTGACATATTTTCAGAATATTACGAGTATTCAGTACATCTATTGTCCAGATTCCCTTCACCGTGGGTTGTGTTGTGATGTTCGGCTTTCATTTGTGGTCTACAGATCGACTCGAAAATAACACAAAAAATTAATTTCGGCCCACTTTATTCCAAAATTATTATTTGATCATCACCGAAAATTATAGGCGTTGTCCTTGAACATAACTGGAACCTCATGGAACATTTCAAAGCGATAATATACGAATACGGAGATACCTGTAAATATTTAGGTGTAACTCCCACATCCGTGCACATACAACAATATAATTTGTATTCATTTAGAGGTCAACCATTCCTCTTGGATATAATATCAACTTCTCGCGTCTATGTCCTTCAGGGGTAAATATATACGCTATAGAATACAAATGTTGTCATTTTTCACACAAAAGTCAGGGTCCATTTGACCCGCTAAATATTGACCGATCTTCATCAAAGCAGGCACGCTTATTCTTTGGCCCGATCACCTTCTCCATGCAAAATTTCACGATGTTCGGGCCATTATTGCGGCCTCTGGAGCGACCGGAAAAACCGACAAAAATTTAGTATTTGGTCCATTTTATTCCCTAAATATTAACCGATCTTTCCCAAAAACTACAGGGGTCTTCATTGGCCAAAACCCATCCTACATGCGAAATTTCGTGAAGATTGGTCCATAACTGTGGCCTGTATCGTGTTTCCAAATTATAATGGACAGACGGACGGACGGACACACATGTCTAGATCAACTCAGCTAGTCGAGATATGACGACCGGTATACTTAAAGGTGGGTCTAGGACAAATATTTCGCTGCGTTACAAACTTTTGGGGCTGCACAAAGCTATAATACCCTGACAACATAGTTGTGTAGGGTATAATTACCCCATCATGGTGAAGTGTCCATTCGGGCATGCCAGGAGTCACTAAGACATACCCACCCGTCCACTTGTCTGCCCATGTATTGTTATTGAAAACAAAGTACTGGTCGTATAATGATCCGAATGACATATAGATTCTATATCTATATCTGAACATATTTGAACAAATTTCAAAACAATTGTGCAATCGAACAAATAGATTACGATTTCAACAAGAAACACATTATACGACATTCTAGGCAGAACTGAAAACTTCGTCTCAATGGAAAAATGTGGGTATTTGCTACAGAATTTGGGGTCTATATCCAAATTTTAACCAATTTCAATTCATTTCACTCTCGGTCAAAATTTCATTCGGATCATAAATGCGAATGTGATGACCAAACATTAAAATTTTTTCAAAAGTGAGATGTCTGACTAATCGATGGGATAGGTAGGAAGAGAGAAACATGTGTTAACCTTGATAGGTTACCCTTTTTTCCATTACTTTATTTTTTTCTTGTTTTGGCAAAGTAGATTATTATTTCACTGTGAACAACACATGCTCGTACGCCATAACGTACTGATTACGATTGAAATATTAGTGATTTCCTGTATGAAAATCTATATATACAGATAAGGCAGATGTTTTTATCAAAGAGGTTTCGAATTTAACGTTAATCAATTTACAGGTTTATAAAATACTGGGGTACCAGAAGGACCAATATTCCCGATTTTCGAACTTGAACTAAATTTGGGAACGTAATGCTTCCCACCAGCCGGTCAGATGGACGGACATTTGTAAATCGTCTATAATTTGTTTGAAAGGAAACAAAGAAACATGGGGTCTAAAACCAATATTTCGATGAGGTACATTTTTGCAGTATCAAAGCTTTATACCCTCATTAGTCATAAGGCTGAGGCCAAAAAAGACATCTTTGAACCATGTTTTATCATTATATAATATAATTTAAAAATAGAATTGTTAAAAAGCACATATGGTCTTCTTCTATTTCTTTATAGAAAAAGACAATATGTTTCAATCTATGAACATTTTTTTCGATTATTTAAAAATTAGAAGCTTTCAAATGAATTTAATATTATTGTGTTAATTAAAACCAGTGTATTTGTGAATTAGATGAACGGAAATTGATATTAGTAATCCGGTTTTTGTTTTTTCTTTTTAATATTTGTATGTGTTATCAAAAACCCGATATTTACATATGTATATGAAGGTTTATTTCAGATGTACTTGAGCGATGCTAGACAAATGAAATGAAAATTGCAATGTGAATCTAATTCGAAATATTAGTATTTGCATTGAAGCAGACAAATGAATTACTGTGAAAATTGCTGGTTTTGTAAATATCGACAATAACAAAAGGCACAATCATACCTTTTTCATAATAATTTCACATGAGTCACGGCTGAACTTGACTGGCAGATGATGAGTGTTTAGAATTTTGTATCTCGTATAGACGATCAGTGAGTGACACACTCGAACAGACTAATAAATTTAAAATAATTTCTTTTTAACTATTTTTGGTAATAACGTGGTCACAATAAAAAAGTTCAAAATATTGGCTAACTGTAAAAATGTGTATAAATTTATTTCTAAAATTTTTAATTTGCCGTTTTTACATTAGAAGATGAAATAAAGAAACCGGTTGGTTATATATTATAAAAATTAAAAAATAAAATAAAAAATCTGAGTGCGTCATACATCCAAAAAAAAATTTAAATTCACAAACACAACTGCAGTTAAATGCTTGCCAAAATAATGCCATACTGGTTTCATGAAATTTTAATTTTCGTTTTCAAAACTTTTTACTCTGCGCGAAACATGTTCGCTTATTTCAAGGTCAGAATAAATCAACGAATAATCGAAAAGACACAAAAGGGACAATGTATTTGAAAAATGAATTCGAAAAACTTCAGCACATATGTATACGTAAGGAGATGCATTTAAATGGCGTTTTTGTTCTTTCTGCTTTAATGCGAAAATCATTGTTAAAACAAAATTAAGAGAATAAAACATGAAATTGAAACAAAATTTCGTGAAACACAAAAAAGGTTAACTTGAAGTTCACTACCTGAAGCTGTGTTCTTTTAAATGGGAAAGAACTGGTTGATACAAATCGACGCCTCCGAAGAATAGTATGCTAAGTCTGAAAAGTGAATTTTTCCGTAGAAGCTCTCAAAGTATGGAAGTTTCATATATCTTACGGGCCATGCTAAGTAGATTTTTACTTATAACTTTGGTTTGGATTGGCCGATGATTACCAAAATTTCAGAGAAACGTAAAGAACTTTAAAACATGCTAAGTCGACTTAGCATACTATGGTTCGAAGGCGTCGAAATGTAGTCGGTTCAGGAATAATCAAAAGATTGTATAAACATCGAGTGGCGTTGACAAGATGCTGGAAAAAGCTCGGAAGACAGACATAGTTTTTATCACCGTTTTCATTGATTTTTTGATTTTATGATAGAATATTTCAGTTTGTAGAGACGTTGCTACTATAATTCTATTATGTTAGGTATTCAAAAATAGTATACAACGGTCCACGTTCTATTTTAGCTCCAATATTTAATGTTTACTAAGTTTTTTGCAGGTTGTTCAACCTGTAACATTGTATTTGGGATTATAAATATTCGCCCAAGTTATAGGGTAGACCCCATAAACTGTACCTCTTAAATTTTTCTTACAAAATTTAAAATTATCAGTAGATTTTTTTATTATGGCTTCCATAAAATGATTTAGTCCATTCATGGGTAGTTTAATGGTCCAACCGAAGTGACCAGAAGCTAGCATTGCGAAATGGCTAAAATTTAGAATTCCGGTATTTTGGTGGGTAAACAACTTCACAACTCTTCAAAGAACAATTTTATTATAAGGACATACTTGATTTTCGGAATGTTCAAGGTCCTAGGTCAATTTTTCAAATGTATGTTGTTTGTTATTTCATTTTCACTTGGCAAAATTTTACAATGTCATAGCCCCACCATAAAATACATGCGATCGATTTTAGGTATTTTAAAAGTGCATCTCTTGGACACTAAAAACAGTTCGAATCGGCTGAAATTAATGATTTTTTAACTTTATTTTTATCTTTGTCTGAAGATCGACTACTTCCCGCCAGTCTATAAAATTGGTTTATTGGTGCCCGTACCGAAACCTCTGTCCGATACTCGTCAATTTGATATAAAATAACTTTTGGAAAGTTATTTGATCGATTTCCTCTGAATGTGATCAATCGAATCAGCGATACTAAGAACTGGTCAATATACAGCTGAACCTTCTACGACGAATGCACTTGCATATGGTTTCAAAAGGAAAAATGGCAAATATCACTGGTACTTCATGGTGATTATACGATGGAAAATAGTACTAACTCTGAAGGCAAAAGGATTTAGTTTTAGTAATGGTTAGGTCTTTTGCAGGTTACGAATTTATTTCGATATTTCCGGCCAGAGTTTTCCTCTTGTATGGATATGCATCAAATTAGATTATAGGAATAGTATCACCAACTTTGACATTTAACAACAAGGAAAAAATCATAATCTTCACAGATAAAGAATATTGAAAAAATAACAAAAACAATAATGTATATCTTTCCCATTATCTATCAATTTGTTTATTTTGTATTTTAAATTCTTTTCCAGTAATTTCACAGACAAAAACAATATGATAAACGAAATAACGTCAAACCACAAAATCTAATTTCGCAAAAGAACTCAACCGTTTGTGTTTTTGCATACCTTTGTTTTTTGTTCAAATCTCACATCTTCAATGGACAGTTTGGGGGTACCCAGTAACTATTTTAGAGAATCACGTTTGATTGTGGGCGGATGTGCAGATATGCGTATTTTTAACCATACCCTAGATGTTTCATAAAAGGAAAAAATAATTACTTTTTTCTTAGGGAGATTCTTCACTAGATAAGTACTTTTTGTGGCTTTAATCTTTGAGTGTGTCTTAATTTTATAAAGTGAGGGTAATTTTTCTTACTCATGCGTATGTTAAGCTAATAAGTGCACGCAAATTATTTTGACCTTTGATATTTACATTTTTCTTTTAAATTTTTTTTTTGTTGAAATTGCCGTGCAATTACGACACAAAAGAAATACTATTTTTTATTACAACTACAAACGGCTTAATTATTTTTATTTGTGTTTGTTTTTATTTAAGGATAATTTCCCCTTATTAAGTCTCATTAAATAATTAAATCTATTTTTGTTTCCTTTTCAGGTAAGTGTTTGGAAATTCAAAATTGTATTTATTGCCAGAAGTATGATGGGTGAGTAATATAATCACATGTTCCATATTTAGAAAGTTCTGTTATTGGAAAAAATGAAAAGTGGGATATTAATTATCTAATATGGAAATTGACGTCATTATTTATTTAAGGGAACCCCACCCATTCTTGATTTTAATTTTTCAAGATTTTCAATGGGCTGGTAAATCAATACCAATGCTTGTTAAGGTTTATAACTTTGCACATATATATTTGAAGATTTAAAAGAGAAGAAAAATAATTTACAAACAATTTTTGTTATTGTTTTGTTGTTGTTTTTTGTAATTAAAGAAAAGTCCTTATTTTTGATGGCGGGCATGATAACTCCTCACTGGAACATCGGAATCCGAAGATTCCAACGGTGTTAGAAAGAGTACATGTCTGGCTCTCGTGTGAACGGATTGACTTCGCTCTAAAATTAACAAAATGGTGGACCTTTGAAAAAATATTTTTTGGAAAATCGCCGATTTTTCACCAAAAACCAAGTTAAAAAATAAGGAAGATCTTCACTGATTGGCTTTATCCTAGTTCATACGATAGCTATACACTCCCAGAGAAACGTGTAAAAAATTGGAATCAATTGGGGTATTAGTTTTTGAGTTATCGTGCCCGCCATTCGCAAAAAAATGTTTAGAGAAAAACGCGTTTAAAGTTTGAGAAGCCCTTCAGCCTTCACTTGATGCTGACACAATAAATCGGATATACCTTCAAGAGTTCTTGAGATTTTCATTTGAAATTTTGTAGGGACATTCTTTAATTAGTGTAGATTCGAATTATGTCAACAAAATTTTTGACCCCGAGAATGGGGGGGGGGTCCCCTTAAATGAACCTCACATTCCCTATTTTTAATATTCAACATTTTCAATTGGCTGGTAAGAATACCAAATGCTTGTAAAGATTTGTAACTTTGCACATAAATATTTGAAGATTTAAAATAGTAAAATATCATTTACAATTTTTTTGTTATTTTTTGTGATTAAAGAAAATTCGTTATAACTTTTCACTGAAACATAGGAATCCGAAAATTCAAACGGCATAAGACACAAACGATGTTAAACAATAATAAGGATGTTCACCGATTGGATTAATCGTAGTTTTTACGATAGCTATATATACACAGAACAACGTTTTAGAATTTGGAACCAATCGGATTATTTTTGTTTAGTTACTGTGCCCGACATTCATGAAAACACTGTTTCCAGATTATAACTGGGTATCACATGTTCTTACCAAAAAAATCAATATAGGTCCCTTTTCGGGATAGTTCCCATATAACATTACCTCCCAAATTTCGGTATTTTTTTATACCCTTCACCACACAGTGGTACAGGGTATTATGTCTTTGTACACATGTTTGTAACAGGCAAAAGGAAACGAGGTAGACACATGTTTCCTTTTGAGAATATGCATAGAATCCCTTTCTAAATTGATTTATGTATGTCCGTCCGTCCATGTTAAATTGTTAACAAAGTACAGAACCTATTTATCATCGGAATTGGATGAAATTTGGTATAGGTCACTTATTTGGCCCAAGGACGAATCCTATTGAAATTGGAGAAAATCTGTTCCGATTTACATATTTATTTACGTCAGGTTTTATCTAAATGGTGCACCAAAACACCAATGTTTATCCAATGACAAAATAGTGCACAACGTTCTGAATTAGGCCCAGTTTAATGTATGTGAAGTTGCGATGAAATTAATTCAGATTTAGATGTAGCTCCCATATACAGCATTCAATATTTGTCCGATTGAGACAACATTGTGTACAGTGCACTGAGTTAGGTCCAGATAGACGTATGTGAAGTTTTGTTGAAATCACTTCAGATATATTCGTCCAATTTTATGCGAATGGTGCACCGAAGAGCCTAAATTTGTTCGATTTACCCGAAATTTGAAATAGGTGTGTTTAGAGAGACATGTATTAAAGTTAGAAAATCGGTTTACCTTTAGATTATCACCCATATATATTTACATATGTTTTTATGTAAATGGTTCACCGTGCAGCAGTTCACGTATGTTCCATATGCACAAGATAAAATTGTGCTGAAGTATATCCAATGCTATATGACACGATTGCTCAATTAAGTCCAGATTTACATACGTAATTTTGCTAGGTTTCCTACAAATTGTACACCAAAGAGTCCAAGTCTTCCAAATTGACATGGATTTTTGTTATAGATTTCAGATTAGTATGTGTATTGGATTTTTAAATAGGTTCAAATATTTATATACTTTAATTTCGCCCGATTCCATTTCAAAGGTCTCTTAAAGATGCTATGTCTGGTATGCTACAGGATATTGTATATATGAGCATATCTTGTGTGTACCCAAATTGGTGAAAGGTATCATATAGTCGGCCCTGTCCGACTTTTGAACATTCCTTACTGGTTTTAGTTTGGACGCATTTTTCGTCGGAATTGGTTGTAATTTGGTATTTTGAATTCTGGCTACCAAATTTCCTTACTTTAAGGTATATGAGCACGTTTTTCAGACAAATTAGCTGTAGTTTGGTATTTTGAATTATGATTTGGTATTAAATTGTCCTATCAAAAATAAAAATATTGAACCACTTATTACGATATCCCCTTAAAACTGTATTTCCAAAAGGAACTTATGCACAATGGGCTGTAGTTTGGTATTTTGGATCATTATTCCTGCAAATAATTATCAATATTGGCCCACTTTTTGGGATAACTTTTATATATAACCGTTATGGTGAAGGACATAAAAAGGTATACCCGAAGTTTACGAAGAACTTTACGACGTTCTTACTTCAATATTTAATGTTATTTTTCTTATTCTAATATTTTGTAACTACACATTTAGTGTGAAGGGAATCTAACGGTCCTCTTTGCATTATCTAAATGATATTTTTTAAGAGGTATTCCAATAGAATGGAGTTCTCCGACTCAGCTAGGGAAATCGACATAAGAAAAATTATTTTTTTAAGTCGACATATAAGTCGTCTATTTTTATAGTGGGTTTTTCTATTGTTTATTGTATTGAAATATTTAAAGGTTTGGTTTTGATTTGTTTCAAAAATATTGTTAAGTGGTTTTAATTTTGTTTGTGGCTTTTGTGCCCTTAAACATGATAGAATTTGTATTATAACCTAAAATTGACTTAAGGGAACCCCACCCATTCTCGATTTTAATTTTTCAAGATTTTCAATGGGCTGGTAAATCAGTACCAATGCTTGTTAAGGTTTGTAACTTTGCACATATATATTTGAAGATTTAAAAGAGAAGAAAAATAATTTACAAAAAATTTCTGTTATTGTTTTGTTGTTGTTTTTTGTAATTAAAGAATAGTCCTTATTTTTGATGGCGGGCATGATAACTCCTCACTGGAACATCGGAATCCGAAAATTCCAACGGTGTTAGAAAGAGTACATGTCTGGCTCTCGTATGAACTAGGATTATTGACTTCGCTCTAAAATTAACAAAATGGTGGACCTTTGAAAAAATATTTTTGGAAAATCGCCGATTTTTTACCAAAAACCAAGTTAAAAAATAAGGAAGATCTTCACTGATTGGCTTTATCCTAGTTCATACGAGAGCTATACACTCCCAGAGAAACGTTGCAAAATTTGGAACCGATTGGATTATTAGTTTTTGAGTTATCGTGCCCGCCATTCGCAAAAAAATGTTTATAGAAAAACGCGTTTAAAGTTTGAGAAGCCCTTCAGCCGTCACTTGATGCTGACACAATAAATCGGCTATATCTTCAAGAGTTCTTGAGATTTTCACTTGAAATTTTGTAGAGACATTCTTTAATCAGTGTAGATTCGAATAATATCAACAAAAATTTTGACCCCGAGAATGGGGGGGTCCCCTTAAACCACTTTCAAAATAAACAGCTCATTTAATCTCCTGTAACTATTCCAAGATGTTACAAATGAAATGACAAATTTAATATTCACTTCATCTTATGGTAGAGCATCTATAAAAAAATTATATTTACAATAACAATCCAATCCATACCACATCATAATCCATTTCTTTATTAATTTTCACCATTACAATGTATACAAGTCTATGAAAATGTGTTTGTCTTCTGTGACAAAATAAATATAAATATTATTTTTTATTAGTTAACTCAATAACAAATTTGTCATCTATAAACTCTTTATTTGAAGAAAACAAGTTTCCAAGAACTGTTCTTCACATAAACTGTACATTTTTATTACCACTGTCACTGTGTCCAGGCTATTATAAATCATACAAACAGGTATAAGCAACATTTTAACATGTTGGATTGAAAATGTAGCTGCAAAAACTTTCTTTGCCAACAGTTAGTTAAATATAACTTTTATAAAAAAAATAAATAATTTAATTTATTTTTCGTGAAAAATAAATCAAACAAACAATACTTCTTTTTATACCCTTCACCACACTGTGGTACAGGGTATTATGTCTTTGTGCATATGTTTGTAACAGGCAAAAATAATCGAGATAGACCCATGGTTCCTTTTGAGAATATGCATAGAATCACTTTCTGAGTCGATTTATGCATGTCCGTCTGTCTGTCCGTCCGTCTGTCCGTCTGTCCGTCCGTCCGTCCGTCCATGTATTTTTGTTAACAAAGTACAGGTCGCATTTATGATCCGATTTGGATGAAATTTGGCACAGGTCACTTAATTGGCCCAAGGACGAACCCTATTGAAATTGGAGAAAATCGGTCCACGTTTAGGCATAGCTCCCATATAAGGGTACCCCAAAATTTTCGGTATTTTGAGGTTCTTGAGCGCGTTTTTTAACTGAATTCGCTGAAATTTGGTACTTTGAGTTCTTATTGGGTAGCAAATCTCTCTACCAAAAATTATAAATAAAGGTCCATTTTTTCGGATAGCCCCCATATAAGATTACCCCCAATTTTCGGTATTTTGGGGGTTTTGATCGCATTTTTCGACCGAATTCACTGAAATTTGGTACTTTGAGTTCTTATTGGGTAGCAAATCTCCCTACCAAACATAAATAAAGGTCCATTTTTTCGGAAAGCCCCCATATAAGGGCACCCCAATTTTCGGTATTTTCGGGTTTTTGGGCTCGTTTTATAACTGAATTCGCTGAAATTTTGTACATTGGGTTCTTATTGGGTACCAAATTACTCCACTAAAAATTATAAATATAGGTCCAGTTTTTCTGGTAGTACCCATATAACGGTACCCCAAAATTTTTGGTATTTTGGGGGTTCTGATCGGATTATTCGACCAAATTGACTGTAATTTAGTACGTCGAGTTCTTATTAGGTAGCACATCTCTCCACTATAAATTATAAATATTGGTCAATTTTTTCTGGTAGCCCCCAGGTTTTGAGGTTCTTGAACCAAATTCTTTTTTCTTGGGCAGGGTATTATGTTTTTGTGCATATGTTTGTAACATGCAAAAATAATTGAGATAGACCCATGGCTCCTTTTGAGAATATGCATAGAATCACTTTTTGAGTCGATTTAAGCACGAAATTTGGCACAGCGTAGCAAATTAGGTCTAGAATGGTGTGTGTAAAGTTGCCTGAAAATCGGTTCAGATTTATATATAGCTCCCACATATACTTTCGTCAGAATTAATGTAAATGGTGCACCAAAGTCCCTATATATCTTTCGATTTGCACGAAATTTGGCACAGCGTAACAAATTAGGTCTAGAATGATGTGTGTTAAGTTTCCTGAAATCGGTTCAGATTTAGATATAGCTTCTATATCTGACCAAATGAACAATTTAGTATCGGTTGCAGAATGACGTGTTTATGGTTCCAATTTCATTTTACTGGTCCTTTAAAAATGAGACTTCTGTTAGGATTCATCTGTTGAATATACTCAAAGTGGTGAAGGGTATCATATAGTCGGCCCCGTCCGACTTTACTACTTTCCCTACTGGTTATTATTTCTATAATCCAAAGATTTTATAATTTAAAAGTTTATTTCAAATGTATTACTATTACGATAACGACTTTCAAGTATAACAGAGTATGACGTTTACCCAACTCGTTCCCACCTTTTCCTCTCATGTATCTATCTTAGAAATTCTTCACTATTCTTCTTCATTTTATACGAACAAAAGAAGAAGAAAACGTCTTCCCGGTATTAGGGATAATTTCACTAAATTATGTAGACGGAAGAAAACTTTTAAACTATCCATTCATAATTATCCTTGGGAAATGCCGGCTCAATTAGCTGGGAAAAAATATATTACAGTCTACATTCAGGGAAAATTCTTATTTGTCTGAAAGTCTCTATGACAGTCAGACAGACGTTCGTAACCGTTGCACATACATACCCACCATACCTTACAACATTTAATCTTCTCTCTAACATTGTTTAGCTTTTATTCAAGCGAAAAGACAAGGCCAAGTTTGTCATTATGTTTTCACACTCCATAAATTGCGTTCACATAAGATTTCTGACAGGTTGTGTGTATTGGTGTTGCATGTTGCTGTCAATGGAAAATAAATAAAAAACTACGCAACCTCGACTAGGCTATAAGATGTATACAAGTTAAGAAGGTATAGACAAGAATGTATTTATTTTAAACTTGAGACAGATTTAGGTTGATATTTTGTCCGTCTGTCAGATGTTCAATGTTTTTTTTAAATAAGTTGATTATTTACTATTTTAAATGTCATTTGACAAAAACTTATTCTATACAAAACATGGGAGAAGTTGTCAATGTGTATGTTTTAAAAAATATTTTTTTCAAATGACATTACATGCGCGGATTTAAAAAAAGCCAAAGGTGATTTTTCGCAAATTTAGTTAAGAATGGTTTTAGGTGTGGTTCATTACATGCGTGGATATTTTTAAGACTAATTTTTCAGGGTTCATTACAAGCGAGAATTTTTTACAGAGTATTTAGCAGGGTTCTTTACGGGCGTGATTTTTTAAAGAATATTTTTCAGGGTTCATTACAATAAGAAAATTAAACAAGTGAAAAAGCCTTAAGTTCGGCCGGGCCGAACTTTGGATACCCTACACCATAGATATACTGACAGGGACTAGAAATGGAAATATAGGGAACATACCAAAAAGTGGTCCTATACCGACATTTCTAAAAACGGATTATGTAAACCATAATACAAATTTCAGACATTTTTTAGGGATAATTATACCCTCAGCCTTATGGCTAATGAGGGTGTATACACGGTGAAAATGTGTCTCATCGAAATTTTGGTTCTAGTCCCCATGTTTCTTTGGACCAAATCCGTTTCATTACAACAGATTCTCAGAACCAAACTCAAAACGTGTAACAAATCAAATAACTATTTTAATATAAAAAGGGGGTTATATGGGGACTACCCCAAAAAAGAGGTCGAATATTTATAATTTTTGGTAGGGAGATTTGTTACCACACAAAATACCAAATTGCAGCAAATTCGGGTGAAAAATGCGCTCATGAACCCCAAAATACCGAAAATTGGGGGTACCCTTACATGGGGGCTACCCGAAAAAATGTACCTATATTCATAATTTTATTTGGAGAGATTACAGCTAATTTGGTGGAAAAATACGATCAAAACCCCCAAAATATTGAAAATTAGGAGGTACCGTCATATGGGGGCTACCAGAAAAGTGGACTTATATTTATATTTTTTTGTGGAGACATTTAGTACCCAATAAGAACACAATGTAGCAAATTTCAGCGAATTCGGTTGAAAACGCGCTCAAGAAACCGAAAATACCGAAATTTGGGGGGCAGACAAAAGACTTTATGCAAAATTTTGACGATCTATTTCAATTCGTTTAGACGCTAGAGTGATTACAACATACAGACGGGCATGGCTATATCGTCATAGAATTTTACGCTGATCAAGAATTTATATTTATAGGGTCGGAAATGATTATTTCGATTTACATTTCGAGTTACAAACGGAAAAACAAAATTAATATACCCTCCATACTATGGTGGAAGGTATAATAAGTATTTTTGCAGGGTGATGCGAGATAATTTTAAGAATATTTTCTTCAGAGTTCATTACAGACGTGAACTTTTTAAATAATATTTTTTCAGTGGACATTACAAAAGGGTATTTAAATATATCAGGGATCATTACAGGCATGGATGTTTTAAAAAATAAATTTTCAGGGTCCATTACAGGAATATTGTTCGAAGGACAATAGATACGAGAATTAAAAAAAACATGGGTGCTATATGTAAATCTGAACCGAGAACAAATAAATGAGCTGTGCCAAATTTCATCCAATTCAGAGGATAAATTGCGACCTGTACTTTGTTTACAATTTAACATCAACAGAAGGACGGGCATGCATAAATCGCCTCAGAAAGTGATTCTATGCATATTCTCAAAAGGAACCATGGGTCTATCTCTTTTCCTTTTGCCTGTTACCACAGTTTGGTGAAGGGTATTTAAAAAAATATTTTTTCTAAGCACAATAGAGGCGTGGATAAAAAAAAAAACCTTTTTCAAAGGACTATTAAAGGCTTTAATTGGGTAATTGGTTAAGGGTCATTACAGGCGTAAAGAATATGTTTCAAAGGTAGAAAGTGGCGTGAATATTTTAAATATTAAATGACGTGATTTTTCCAAGAATTTTTAAAGACTATTTTTTGAAAGCCTAAAGAGTGGCATGGATTTGCCGTGAAAGGCATGGATAAAGCCATGACGTTTTTAAGGCGTGATTTTTTAAATATTTTTTTTTTTTCAAAATAATAAAAAAGGTTTCTTCACAAGATTTATCAAAAAATTGGGACAATTTCAGGCATGGATTTTTACAGAATATTACAAACCTAGATTTGTTTTAAGAATATTTTAAGGGAACAAGGACAAAGTATTTTATGAATAATTTTAGGGACCGAGGACAATAGATGTGTGAATTTGTTTCCAGAGACAATGACAAGCGCGAAATTTTAAATTAATTTTTTATAACGACCAATAGAAGCATGAATATTTAATCTGATTTGTTTTTAGGGGCTATTACAAGCCCTGATTTTTCAAAAACCATTTCAAGCGTAGATTTGTTAACAGACAATTTTTTTTCATGGAAGAGTGTAATTAATCATATTTCAGTGTATTTGAATATTTTTCCAACATCAAATAACTCATCGATTAAACCACTGTGCCAAAAGTACTCCCTGAGTTATTTGTAAGATACATTCACTTGCAAAAGCTATGAACAACAAGAAATGAAAAGAACCAAATTCCCTCTTGTCAAATACTAAAAGTTATGTCTGTTGCGACTTTAGGTAACTGGCTGCATATCGTTGGGCCATTAAACTACTGCTTCCACCGATGATGCAGCAGGAAGCCAAAAACTAAATGTTTACTTCATCTTCTTGTTTTCGGTCTCTGCATCATCATTATTATTATCAACTACTAACCAAGAAAAACGAAACAAAACTCTCCACCGCAATGTATATGGAGCTGTGTGCTTCAACATTCCGACCAAGACATTATCATGTTTAGATGCAGCTTCAGCGGCACGTTTTGTATTTTAATAAAATCATGTTTTGTTGTTGTTGTTGTCATGTTAATACAATGTATTCTCACATGTTGTATTGAGAGGCAGGCAACAGTAGTAGTAGTACTGGTGGCAGTAGTAGTTGAGGTATTATGGACCATCCCCAACCATTATCCCCCGAAATTCACAAAATAAAACGGAAAGGAAAATAAAGACAGAAAAAACTACAAATAAAAAACAAACAAATGAAATAACTTGGCTACTATGCTTGTGGCTCACTAAGTTATAGAGTTTTGTATTAGACAATTTTCTTCGCTTTTCTTTGGTTTTTTCACATCGTCATAGATGCCATCGTTTTATTGTATGTTGTATTGTTGTTGGTTGTTTCCGTCTCTGTTGCTATTTTCCAAATGAATATTTAAGCTTCTGTGTATAATTTTGTTGCTAGTTGTTGTGTTATTTTTATGCCATGTAAACTCGTTGAACTTTTCTTTTGGAAAAACAAAAAAAAAAAAAAAAAAATGTGAAGCAAACAAAAACACAATAACAGGGAAATTTTGTTGAACCATAAACAAACATAAATTAATGTTTACAAAGAGGGTTATAAAATCGGGTAATTTTTTTTTTAATTTTTTTCTAAGCAAACCAATAGGCGTGAATTTCTACAAAATATTTCTTCTAAGCAAACCAACAGGACTTTTTATACCCTACACAACTATGTTGTCAGGGTATTATAGCTTTGTGCAGCCCCAAGAGTTTGTGACGCCGCGAAATATTGATCGTCATATCTCGACTAGTTGAGTCGATCTAGACATGTGTGTCCGTCCGTCTGTCCATTATAATTTGTAAACACGATACAGGCGACAGTTATGGACCAATCTTCACGAAATTTTGCATGTAGGATGGGTTCTGGCCAATGAAGACCCCTATTGTTTTTGGTATAGATCGGTTAATATTTAGGGGATGAAATGGGCCAAACACTTTATTTTTGTCTGATTTTCTGGTCGTTCCAGAGGCCGCAGTTATGGCCCAAACATTTTTTACATGGAGAAGGGGATCGGGCCAAAGTATAAGCATGTATGTTTTGATAAAGATAGGTTAATATTTAGCGGGTCAAATGGACCCTTACTTAAATGACAAAATGTACCCACATACTATATATATGATCTAGGACAATACCTATAATTTTCGGTGATGATCAGATAATAATATTGGGATGAAGTGGACCGAAAACATAATTGTTTGTGTTTTTTTCTAGTCGATCTATAGGCTGAGCTATTAGATATAGGCGGTAGTTGAAACCCGAACATCACAACACAACCTACGGTGAAAGGAATCTGGACAACTAATTAGAAGTACTGTGCTGAATATTAGTAAAATTTATTGACCTCTAGTCGGTCAAGAGGGTGCAAATATCGCGAAATATTGTCCAGACTCAAAAAATAGAACCTCAGAAAGTTAGATTTTCGTGGTAGTTGTGTAGGTATCATTTTGTCGGCCCCGTCCGACTATACAGCTCCGCTCACTGGTTTAAAAATACTTATATTGGCAAAGCTATAGGCGTGGATTTTTTAAAAATATTTTTTCTAAGCAAAGCTATAGTCGTGAAGTAAAATTCTTTTTCTAAGCAAAGCAACAATTGTTAATTAAAAAAAAATCTTCTATACAAAGCTTTTAAAATTGTCTGCCTCCATAAATTTCTTAAATACTTACTTGATAACCCTTTATAATACAACCGCCTATATCTAATAGCTCAACATCCCATTCTCTTTCCAAACAAACATTTTATTGGATCACACACCGACACAACAATTTTCACCATAGACAATGACTGATGTCGTAATGGGAAAATAATTTGTATGAGTTCAGCACCAACTGTCTGATGGGTCTACCTTTATTTCTTTTGTTTTCTTCATTGAGTTTGTTTTTTGTTGTTTTAGGCTGCTTTTGAGCCACACCAAATTTTTACACTTGACTTGGCTTGTTTTTGTTGTGTGTCTGTCGGTTTACGGGTGGTAGCTTAGTTGGTGGCGGATGTTGTGTGCTTCTGGAAATTGTATAACAAATTCATGTAGCCAAGCTGTAGAGTGGGGTTAGATGAGATGCTTATTTCGAAATGATTATTTCGATTCGTTTGTAGAATTTTAGAAATTAATATCAATATTGGATTTAGAAGAAAATAACTTCGGCAGAATTTGTGGAAGTTGCATACAACAATAAGATCGATTAAGGTACAATTCTTTTTTATAGATCTTGAATTTTTAAATACTTTCTGAAAAGTGAATAAAAGAATATTATTCGATTTGAGCAGTCAATGACAGTATACAATTAGAACAGATGATTTTTTTTTGTATAAAAAATTCCTTTTTCGACAGCTAATAGAAGCGTGAATTTTTAAAGAATATAAGGTCAGACTTTTTTAATTTTGCTGGACCCAACAGACAGGGATTTTTTATAAATATATTCTCAAGGTCTATATTATGAAACATATTAGAGACTAATGAGATCGGGGGCTTTAGGGCCATTTTTGTCTAAAATTCATAGATCCCTTTAGGGCCATTTGTTTCTATAGACAAAAATCGCAAATCCCTTTAGAACAATTTTTCATAAAAAATGCACAGGCCCATGTAAGCCCATTTTTTTTATAAAAAAATTTATAGATCATTTCAGGACAATATTTTTCTAAACAAATTATAGGCTTCTTTAGGGCCATTTTTTCTAGAGAAAAAAATTTACAGCCCCATTAGGGCCATTTTTTTCTATGAAGGAAAAATATACAGACCACATCAGGGCCATTTATTTCTATAGAAAAAATTCAGAGACCCTTTAACGTCCTTTTTTTCTATAGAAAAAAATCACAGGCCCCTTTAAGGCAATTTTTCTATAGAAAACAGATGACACTTTTCATTTCATTTTTTTTTTTTCGGACAAATATTTAAATATATTTTCTATGGAAATAAATTCGTAGGAAAATTTTTCCATAGAAACAAATTCACAACCCTTTTAAGGTCAATTTTTCCAATGGAAAAAATTAAAAATGATGAATTTTTAATTTGAATTTTTTCACATTGATTTTTAATAACTGTTTTTAAAAGGATCAACTTCCGTTCGTCTGGTCGGCATCGTACAAACAAATATTTCTTCCAAACTTTGTTCAAGTTCGAAGATGGAGAATATCGGTCCACTCCTTCTGGTACCCTCCCCACAAAATTGCCAAAATTGTGCAAAAAATTATTTTTTATTATATTATGCAAACAGACTATCCAATTTGAAGCAAACTTTGCAAGACCTTTCCCAAAAATGGCCAACATTTTCAATAACTATAAATCCAATATCAGGCGAATTTCGGTATTTTGGGGACGCTTTCTAACCTAAATGGTTGTAATTTTACATCTAGGATTCTCAGTGGGTTGAAAATTATAATTTTAGATTCTCTTTAGGGTAGTCCGCATATGAAGGTATTATGGGAAGTTTTGACACGTTTTTCAACTAAATTGACTCCAATTTAATAGTTTATTTTCTTATTGTATAACAAATGTTCTTACTACAAATTTTGAAAATATTAGTCTTCATCTTCGAGTATCGATCCCATATGAGAGAACTCCTCAATTTTCTACATGTATTTTGAAGATTTTAAGCATTGTTCCATTAATTTTTTTTAGTTATCATCCAGTATTAGATGAAAACCTAGAAGTAAAGATGTTCTCTACAAAACAAAACCCCAACATTCAATCATTAAAAACCACAAACGATTACAAATTTTATATGCTTTCTATTTTATTTCTATATCCAATGAAACTGATACAAAACCGACAATTTATGCAGCCAATTAAGTGTTAATAATAAACACACACAGGCATACATACCTAATGACAGTGGCATCATTCATTCATGTGATTTCTCTTCCACTTCCTAATTAAAGTATCGATCACACTCAGTCAGGGAGTGTGTGTAATGTGAAGTGAAGAAGTTGTAACAATTACATGATTGATTACAACATACTGGCTTACATTTCTGATGGTTATGATCACGAATAACCAATATCTTATGGTCTTCTTCAGTTTGAAAGACACACATACACAATAATGGCATGTTGCACTTACAAGCTCATTCATTCACTCACTTTCCACTTGGTTTCATTTCTGGTTAGTGGTGCAATGATGTTTGGTTAGCACGCACACCTTACCATTTCACACACACACCCAATTGAAGCCTCAATTGAAGTTTGCATATGGAATCAAAGACAATCAAATAATTCAAACGCATGGAGTGTTATGATATTTATGAATAGAAATATTACAAAAACTGTTAAAAAATTATAATAAACTAAAGGTGGAAAACAAAATAGAAATAAAAAGAATTATGAAATTAGGTTTGTAGTGAACACAATTGGTAATGTTTTAATTATTGGTTAAATAATCAATTATGAAAAATACAACAAAATATTTTGAATTCAAGCAGAGCATGAAATGGTAAAATTTTTGTAAATGTTAAGAACATACTTTCACGAACATCATATATAATTAAAAAATAATTATACTGAAAAAGGAATTTTCTTTGTAATGCAAACATTGTGGAAGAATAAACAAAGAAAATAAAATTTTCAATACGAATTTAATTTATATGTAAATATAAAAAACTAATCAAAATATATTTATTTTTTCTATTTACAGGTAAGTTTGCTGATCTGTTCTTTTGTTGGCTTGAATTTGAAAAGTGAGTGAACTTTATGTCTGTGAGCAAAAGAGTTTTTTTGTGTGGAAATAAATTATTTATTGATTGATTGATTTAATTCTTTAAAACATCCATCAGTTTTTATAATGTTAAATAATGAACCTAAGGGGCTTGGAAATTTTTTCTATAAAAACTTGGTGTGGTTTTTTGTAGTAAAAATGTGTTTTGAATTGTTTCTATAGGAAAAATGGTCCTTAAGGTGTCTGTGAATTTTTTTCTATAGAAAATATGGTCTTAAGTGGCCTGTGATTTTTTCTATAGAAAAAATGGTCTTTATAGGTCTGTGCATTTTTTCCTATAGATAAAAACGGCCCTAATGCGCCTGCGCATTTTTTTCTACAGATACAAATGGTCCAAATGAGTCTGTGCATTATAGATAAAAATGGTCCTGAGGAGTCGGTGCATTTTTATTTCAATAGATAAAAATGGCTCTTAAGGGCCTATGATTTTTTTCTATAAGAAAAAACGGCAAAAGGGGGCCAGTTCTATAGAAAAAATGGCTCTGAAGGGGCTTGTGAATTTTTCTTCTTTCTTATAGGGAACTTCATAATGCCTCTCACACAGAAGTCCTGCTCTCTATGCGCAAAAAACTATGGTAGTCGATTTTAACAATTCTCCCTAGATACAAATTTGTTATCATTACTTATAATAAATAATCCCAGGCTTAACTCTAGTTTAGTAAAAACGATCAGATTTTTCTGATTTTTTTTTCCAGAGGTATGTATTTTTACCCTAATTATGGGAATATTTTTTTTTCTTAGGGGACATAGCCGATTATTTGACCCGGGAGGTCGGGTAGGGGTACCTGTTTATATCCGGTTATACGGATCCGATTAACATAAAATCGGTATTATTTTAAACCTTTAAAAACATACCTTTCCATTGAGTGGTTATGGGGTTATCTCAATGGGGTTATCTCCAATCCTCTCCAATCCTGACTCAAATGATAGAACACAATTTGGTCTTTCCAAAATGGTGCACTATATGACTGTATCTGTTGCGGGTCAACCCTTAGAACCCTACAAAAACAAGGAAATTCTGTCGCGTAGTCGGTATTGGTATCTGTCCATAGGACAAAATCTTAAATCCCCGGCCGAAGGCCAGCCACCCACAAAACTATTATATTTAAAAGAAGATTCTGTCGCGTAGCCGGTGTTGGTATCTGTCCATTGGAGAAAGTCTTAAACCCCCGGCCGAAGCACGTCCACCCACAAAAGGATATTCTGTCGCATAGCCGGTGTTGGTATCTGTCCATTGTTTTTATTCCATGTTTTTGATCCACAACAGATATAGCCACCATTTTGGAAAGGGCAAACTGTAGTCTATCATTTTAATTAGGATTAAAGAGGGGCCATAATGAACCCAAGTTCGACTTTTATGGGGTTTTTCAAAAAAATCGGGGTCCAATTCCCAGTTTTTGGACTGTATCTTCAAAACGGTTTGAGATAACCCCATCACGGCTCAATGGAAAGCTTTTTATAAGCTTTAAAATTGTACCCATTTTATATTAACCGGATCCGTAGAACCGGGTACCCGTACGCGAATTTCCGGGTCGAATAACCCGGTAACCCGGTACGTCCCCCAAGAAAAAAAAATATTCTCATAATTAGGCCAAAAATACTAACCTCTGGAAAAATTTTCAGATAAATCTGATAGTTTTTACTAAACTAGAGTTATTCCAAGTTCTTTACCAAAACGTGGACCGATATTACCCGACTTAGAAGTATAATAGCAATGAATGTGCAAAATTTTAAAGCTCGATCGGAAGAAAGAAAAAAAATATGTGGGGTCTACGACGAATATTTCGGGTTCAATAAACTATAATGAATTTTTTAAGAGGCATCCACTACAACACCGCCCTAAATTGCAATTTTCAGCTGTAGGGGATTTCTGCAAAAAATCTAAGTAATGACTCATTGAAATCGTTTTGTTGTTTTAAATTTCTAGGAAAATATTAAATCAGAAAATTTTTAATTTCATTTTTTATAATTTCTTCAAAAAAATGTCTAATAAAAATATTTCATAAAAATTCCCTTAACGAATGTTAACCCCTGGAGGAAATAAAAAAATACATGTCGCAAAAAATCTAACGACTGATTCTTCGATATTTGTGTGGAACATTACACATTTTGATGTTGTTGTTACCATTTATTTTTTGTTTTCAAGCCATAAAACAGTTTATCATGGCATTAAGTTTATTGACCTCGTCGGTACGGTGTTTTAGAACAAAACAACACATTCGCAACAACAAATACAACACAGAACGAAAAGTAGAAAAAGAAAGCATTTCTTTTTTGTCAGTTTTGTTCTGGCATCACGTAGAAGATGGATTTTAGGTTTTTGCACAGCAACTTTATTTCTAGGATGGAGATGGTGATGATGACGATGATGAAATGGAAACATGGCATATATAAGACTAACAGACAGACTACTTTAAGAAAACAAGATTATTATTTACACCAAATGTGTGGTTTGACAAGATGAAGACCATGGCAGAAAAAAAACAACAGCAACAGAAATAAAAAAATAGAATTGAAATAAACAATAAAACTTGGTAAGAAAAACAAAACAAAGAAATAGCGTAAATACCACAAATACCGCATCAATTGTAGAGAATAAAAATAATAATAACTTCAACCGAAAAGAAATAATTTCTTTTTGTGCAAAACAAAGAATAATGTTAAGAAAACACATTTTTATAGCTACAAATTCTTGGGTTTATTGAACCATGGGTAGGAGGTGTTTTAATAATTACAAGAATTTAATTAAAGCCATTTCATTGAGCGCTCTAAAGAAATGTTCTTCATCAAGAACTTTCTAAGATGATTGATGTACAGACAATAGGCATTGGAATTATTTCACCTAGAGTGTTGACTAACAAAAACGAAACTTCAATACCACACCGAAATTCTGTTCCAGACATGAAGTATACAAATTCTGTTCAACCTTTTACTTTCGTGTCAATCAGAGAACCCACATATTACAAAGAATTGAACATTAATTAATCAATCAAGCCAAAACGAATTAAAAATTAAGTTCTCATACAAATTAGCAACAGCAGCCGAATAACAGTTCAATGAAATTGATTTACCGTTCTTGTTGTTGCTATTTAACTTCACGACACCAACAGAACCAAAAATATCAATTTGGTGTTGGCCAATTTACCACCATTCATTTATACCACCACCATTATGTGTTATTGTGTGTTGTTGTGTCTTTATTTGGCCAAAGTATTTTAAATAATTTTGTCAGCTACGCTACACTGCTAGATGGCGGCGGATACCACCACTTGGCCTTGTAGTATTTCGAACATGACAATAACATATAACAGAAAAATAAATGTTTGTGAGGGGAATTATTTACTTTTCGTTATGTGTCCAATTGACCTAAAGCTTTACTAGGCGGCTTAAATGGTTATTCCCTATAACACTCATTTAGTTGTTCATTCTTTGACGCTTTAACGAGAAGCGTCGATAGTATATTGACGGAAACTAGTGGCAATGACTTGACAAACTATTTTTGGTCAACAGCTGTTGAATGAACACAGTGTGTGAGGCAATGTTTTTATTTCTATCGGAGCGACTACTATTTTAGGTGTATAAGGTACCAAATAGGATTAGTCATATTATGTGTTAGGCTAAGCTAATTACATAAACAATAGGCTAAGTGTTGCCATCACATAAAACATAATTTTCAAAGATAATATTACCCAATTTTCTAGAATTATTCTTAATACACATTATTTTTCATGCCAATCGAATGACATGCAGAGGCTTTGATACACCATTTACATAAAATCCGATGAAAATATATATGGGAGCTGTATCAAAATCTAAACAGATTTTTACGAAACTTAGCACACATTATTAGAGACTCAATTCAGTACGCCATGCCAAATTTCGTGCAAATCGAATTAAATGTAGGGGCTTTGGTACACCATTTACATATAATGTTCCTCGTTTTGATCTAGCCTGTATGTAATGGGTATTTGGTATTTCGACTCTTTTTTAGAATATACAACCCTAAAGGTTCGTACCCCATGTTAAAATACTAAAATTTCAGTTCAGTTTGAAATCTCCCTCAAATATGGTCTGAATTGGACCAAACTTTTTTTTTTTTTTTTGAAAGAACAAAAGTTCTGTATATAGAAAATTTGGATTTTTTAAAGACGCTTCAATCAAGCTAACCTTGACATGATCAAGGATATATTATCTTTAAAGACTTCAATACGTTAAGAAATGTTTCAAGCCTGTGCAAATCGAAAAAATCTGTTATATGACTGATAAATATTGTACTTTTATATATTATGCTCCCACCACTCTAATCAAATCCGACATGTCTAAATTTACAATATCTTTTAATTAAATAATTAGTCGGCACAAGCTCCCATGATAATTATTAAAAAACTATATCATCATGTGTGCAATTAATTACACTGTGCTACAAAATAACAAAAAAAAATTTTTCAGGGGTTCTAATGTACCAATTCTGTTTAGTTGAAGTCCCTGGACCACGAAAATACCTTTGGTTTTTCTGGGTCACTTCGAAAATTAATTTTATAACGGTAAATATAGAGAAAAACGCGGTTTCATGGATTTTCTATTTGAAACTTAAATAACTTATTTACTTTATAATGGATTTATACTATTCTTTTTTTCTTTCGAAGAGTACAATTTTTCCTTTCAAACAAGATATATATTTGGTAAATCGGTTGAGGATTGGCTGAGTTACAGCGGTTGAAATGTGGAAAAATACGCATAAAATGACAAAATTTATTTTTCTTCGGACTGTACGATGAAATTATGATATCAAGTCATATAAGTTTTATTATATTACGGGGAAGAAAATTAAATTAGCTTTCGAAAATGTTAAAAATCAAAAAAATCGGTTAAAAAATGAATGACTTATACACATTTTTCAATTGTGCAAATCGAAAAAAGGAAATATGATAAATATTTCCTGTTACAAACCGTTATGTTTGCAACAGGCAAAGGGAAACGAGATAGACCCATATTTCCTTTAGAGAATATGCATAGAATCAAAAAATCCATTTTCGTGGTCCAGGGACTTCAACTAAACAGAATTGGTACATTAGAACCCCTGAAAAATTTTCGTGTCGCACAGTGTTATTTTTCTGTTTCTTTCATTTTCCTACCGTTTCTTATTTTTCCCCCAATAAACTATCAACCATAAACTAAACCATAACAACTCAAGATAATAAAAAAATGTTGATAGCACTACTTCCCCATAACATTATGACATGGTAACGCATCTTTGCAATTTACTTCCTATTCAATGCCACGATTTTTTCTCTCGCATTTCATTGTTAACCACCAAACAACAAACCAACAACCAGCCAGCCAACGTCTTCCTACATTCATAATCGACGGCATCATTATGCATTTTATATTTAAATATTTCCCATAATTATTTTATATTATTTTTCACCTTGTTTTGTTGGTGTTTCAATATGGGGTTTTGTTGGGGAGCAGAAGAAGACAAAATAAACCTTCACGTTGCATATGTTATGTGATGTTTATGGGGACTGTTGTGAGTGTTGTTGCTTTTTTTCAAAAATGTATAATGATGATCTTTGGTGCATCTTTTTGTCTTTGGAGGTTAGTGGCTCTTGAAATGAATAAAAGGTAGGCAGATTACATCATCACACTTCTTAAGTCATTGTTATTATATATCTGAGTTTTGATGGAGTGGAAGCCACGGTTTGTTATGATACCGATGATGTTGATGGTGATAGTAGATGACGACAATGCATTAATGATGCCGGTGTTTTTGGTGGTGATGACTGTCGGTGTCAATAAGTATGAGACGGTGATGATGTGGAGACATATTTTATGACTTTTTTTAATTTAAAATTGCAATATTTTTTGTTGAAGTAATCTGTCAGAATTTTTTGTATAGTGAGGTATAAAATTTTTTAAATGTTTTCGCTGACAACAGAATGCAAACTACGGAATGCAATTTTTTTATTAGCAACTAAATATATATGTATAAACATTTTACTCATTATCTTGAGATTATTTTAATACTCATTATTATTCCTGGCGCAGCTACCATATGTAATGAAATCTTATATCCATTTATGTAAATAATTCTTCGAAATATCTGTTAACATTTTGTTAATTTAAGTTCTCTAAAAAATACTAATGTAAATAATTTTAGTATGGCTGTAATCACAATCTTTGATCAATATTGCTGAAACTTTCTATTTCTTCCGGCAATCTGGCGGAATCAATTGATTGATTGTTATCCATCGTCTAATCAAACCATTTAACTTAATTATGTGTCTTGTCAGCGAACATCGTAGCTTCACGTCTTCAAACGTGCTGCAAACGTACTACAACAATCGGACATTTGTACAACACCAATAAGTGGCATCATGTTATCCTAGGAAGGAATAAGTACTAGCACGGATATTTCCACCGACACAACTAACAATGTAGCACGCACAGTGATTTGCAGATGATTTTGTTGCCATTAAAGAAAATTCCTCCTTTTTTGTTGGTACATAAAAATCCTGCTCAATGGCGTATTTGATATAAAACACGTAAATACTTTGTGGGTCTTAGGAAGTTTAGGAATATTATATTTGAAACCAAATGAAAACCTAAAATGCTAACATACAGCCTATTTGGTTAATCCCCAGTATACCAACATTTTACCACTATGGATACTTGTTGCTATGAATATGATAATCCAAAATACTAAATTACAGTCAATTCGAATGAAAAATTCGAGCAACAGACGTAAACAATTGTCAAAAGCGAGTTAACGTTTCCACCTCTAATCGGATATGGATTAAATCGGTTTGAATATATCCAAAGGCAGTCGCTACAATACCAGTTTTGTGGAAGAAATAAGCGATTCGTGTTCTGCGTCATTAGAATAGTTATACACAATGCTATCCATTGATATTTTGTATTATTTTGTATTTAGCATTTATATCAAAATAATTTGAAAAATACATATGGGAATTTTGTAACACTAAAATAAAGTAACAATTGAATGCAACAATAGTCGCAATAGTGAGTGGAAAGTCGGCGGTTGTTAGCAACAGAAACAATACGAGTAGCCATATAAACGGTTGCAAAAATAACAAACAGCAAGTAAGAGGAGAGCAGAGGCGGTCAGAGTGAGAGAGAGGAGAAATCACCGCAATTAGTTTACCACTAATTGTTTACCACAATGAATTAGGAAAATAGTTGTGATATTAATGAAATGTTTAATTTTTTTTTGGAATAATATTGACTTTCTCATGAATTGTTATTTGTATTTTAAGCGAGGTACATGGACAATACGACAAAATAATTATTATGAATGTAATTATGAAAATATTCATTAAAATTTTTTTCTGTGTGTATGCTGCCCTGTAATTATGAGAAAATGGACATTGAATCCTTTTTGTGAAACAATAGGCCAAAATATATATCTGTTTTCCTGATACATGTTCGTCCCCTCATTCGATGGTAGAGCCGATAATTTCTAAAATTCTCGCCTAAGATTGGAAATTGTTTTTGCGAACACTCTGATAAACTGAAATCTTTATTGGAGGTTACGGTAAACTCTGTACCAACAAAGATCATTTTGTAGGATGCATTTGTTATCCGTTTAAGAATCCAATGTCGGGTTAATGAGACAAATGTCACCTGGGACCTTCAAAATATCCAAATCGTGACTGGTGCTATGCTGAACTACAAACTTCCACTTACAAGGGAAAATGCTGTTAGGACTTCGAAAGTAAAGTTTGGCCGTATAATAAATGTTCCTTAAAAAAGGTTTCTCTCTTTTTGCTGGAACGGAAGTCACATATCACTCTGATTTCCGATTATATGTTTGGATCTTCATACGATGGGAAGGGCAAAAAACTCATTTCTCCGAGAACGTATTGACCTATATTAGAAGCATTCTGATATAAGATAGCTGATAAGCTGATTTTCTAAATCACAGCCACTTTGGCTTAAGAAATCTACGGAGACTTCAAAAATGATGGTAAAGATAACGTCTACACCTCTAAATGTAAAAATGAGGAATATCTCAATACCAATGAACTCCATTGGGACATATAAATCGTTTAAAGTGGGAGGGAACTTTTATATGGATAACTTGATAACCCAAGTTATATACACTTCAGCTAGGACCTTCAATATACCTAGAATTGGGCGGGAACTTTATATATTGAAATATTAAAACTAAATGTAAATCATTCTGTGGAAATGTTTCTATCCTTAATGCAAAGGAGGAGGGTTTTTGTCCTTATATAACACGAAATGTCAAATTGCTTTGATTTTGATTTGAAAGTGGTAATAAATTGACCTATACTTCCGAAAGAATCTAGACTTATCTTTAGATAAAATAAATGTTAAGTTTCATATGCTTAGTTTGCGAATCCTTTCAACATATCGAAAATGACACGCGATTTTTATTTGGGACTATATCAAACTATTGATCTATATTGAGGAGTTTTATAAGTTTTCTAAAAGCTAAACATCATCCTGATGCTTTTAGAACTTCCACAAACCCGAAAATGAGATGTCAGAAAATTCCTAATTATTGTTCTACTTTTTCTTTCTAATTTATAAATGTATACTTCATTCTCATCTGACTATTCTAAATTATGTGTCAGTCGGACATCCGTAGGTTTCTGGGAGCCATAAATAAATCTAAACTTATGTAACACCTTACCCAACTACTGCTGGTCTTATATTTTCAACGGAAGTACATTGCAAACCTGTGCATGAGTTTGGGATGATTGTACTCATTTTTTTAATTATATAGGACCCTCTAAATATGTCAGTGTATCTCCCATATCGAGCTCAATCCCCTTGGGAGAATAAGGCTCCCGCAAAGCCTTAAAGTGGATTATTCGTCTGCGGTAACCTGTACTTGTTGATAGGGCCGCCATCTATAAATGCCTAGAAACAGCGCCTGCTTAAATTGAGTGGAGTGGTTCGCGTCCTTGCTTATTAATATTTCATTTTGATACGGTTTGTGCTATCTCCTGCCATTGCTATTTTGTGTTATCGTCATTTGTTGATACTGGACTTGATTATTAGAATTTCAAGGGCCTTCGTACCCGTGCATAATTTCATGGTTATTCCCAATAATGTCCAGAACCTTTCAGGCAATTTATAATGCAATCCTTCTATAGGAATTTTAAAAAGATTTTGTAACGAATGCCAAAATTAAATCTCAAAATTGTTTATCACATAAAACATAACCACTGTTCATCGCTGCGGCAATTTATTGGGAAGGCGTTAGTTAATGTTTGCAACCTTTCAGCTTATTTTCTGGTTACTTTGATTTGACTGAATAAGTGAGTGACTGACTGACAGACAGGGTAACCACCGACAGAGGCAGTTGCGCGTGTTACAATGTTTTAAAATAAAGCTATGGTGAGGAATTGAAGGTATCTAGCTTGTGGTTGCATTCCATTAGCTGTCCATTTGATGTTTTCTATATTTTTTCGGATGACTAACCACTGAAGCTGACAATGCGTGAAAGTTTTCGTTATGCGTGTTTGATGTGTAGTCGAAACACAAGAACAAGTCTGCTGGTGTTTTTTTTTTCTATTTTTTGGGATACAGAAAATAAATGGAAGCATAACAAATGTTCTAAATAATAAAAGCAAAAAAACGAAATAGTGTTGCATGTATCTGTCTACGACTACTTGTCTAGCTGTCTATCGTTAAATACTTAACGTAGTTCAGCATACAGTAGAACCTTTTCAAATGCAATACGAATAGAGTATAAAATATTGTGATCATTAAATCCATACCATACAAAAACCATTTAAAAAATGTTTAACTGTATTTAGATTAATGACTATTTGGAGGGGGTATGTTATATTTTTACGCTTGGCAAAGTGCCACTCAAACGCATGCCATCTAATTGACATTAGACAAAATAGAAGAGGAAAAAAAACAAAAAACTGGTAAATGACCAAGTTTACGAAGTATGCTGCTAACTCATCTGAGAAATGAGATGAGTGTTTGAAAGGAACACCGACTTCATGTGGAATAGTTTAGATAATGAGTAAAGGTTTTTTTTTTTGACTTTTTGTTCTAACCACTCAGGCATGGCAAATAAAATGAGTTTGCCTAGAACGAAAAAGTACTAATGGTAAATGTTATGCCTAGAGTAAAACAAGTATTTTTAAAGTTATTATTGCCGATCTTCTAATGTATGTAATGAGTTAAAATAAAAATACATGCAATTCCGTTTTGAAATCCACTCCGACCAGACAATCTTCTAGACATGTTGTCAATCTTGTTGAAGCTTAATCTTGTTGCTGGAGGTAAACTGGCTGTGCCTTTCAAATGTTTAGTGGTGGTAATTAGGAAGATTAGGTTTTGAGTATACACAAGACGTGCTCCAATGATTTTAAATATTGTCCAACTATGTTTAAAAATGTCCTCGTGAATTTTTAAAATAATTTTTTTAAGCTCTTCACAAGGCGTGGATTATTAAAATATTTTTTTAAGCTCTTCACAAGGCGTGGTTTATTATTTTTTTCTAAGCTCTTCACAAGGCATGGAATAATTTTTTTCTAGCTCTTAACAAGACGTGGATTATTGAAATAATCTTTTTTCTAAAGTCTTCACAAGGCGTGGTTTATCCAAATAATTTTTTCTAAGCTCTTCACAAGGCGTGGATTATCCAAATATTTTTTTTCTAAGCTCTTCACAAGGCGTGGATTATCCAAATATTTTTTTTCTAAGCTCTTCACAAGGCGTGGATTATCCAAATAATTTTTTTCTAAGCTCTTCACAAGGCGTGGATTTTTAAAATAATTTTTTTCTAAGCTCTTCACAAGGCGTGGATTATCCAAATAATTTTTTTCTAAGCTCTTCACAAGGCGTGGATTTTTAAAATAATTTTTTTCTAAGCTCTTCACAAGGCGTGGATTATCCAAATAATTTTTTTCTAAGCTCTTCACAAGGCGTGGATTATCCAAATAATTTTTTTCTAAGCTCTTCACAAGGCGTGGATTATCCAAATAATTTTTTTCTAAGCTCTTCACAAGGCGTGGATTATCCAAATAATTTTTTTCTAAGCTCTTCACAAGGCGTGGATTATCCAAATAATTTTTTTCTAAGCTCTTCACAAGGCGTGGATTATCCAAATAATTTTTTTCTAAGCTCTTCACAAGGCGTGGATTATCCAAATAATTTTTTTCTAAGCTCTTCACAAGGCGTGGATTATCTAAATAATTTTTTTCTAAGCTCTTCACAAGGCGTGGATTATTAAAATAAAATAAAATTATTCTAAGCTCTTCACAAGGCGTGGATTATTAAAATAAAATAAAATTATTCTAAGCTCTTCACAAGGCGTGGATTATTAATTTTTTTCTAAGCTCTTTAAAATTATTCTAAGCTCTTCACAAGGCGTGGATTATTAAAATAAAATAAAATTATTCTAAGCTCTTCACTAGGCGTGTATTGTTAAAAAAAAATTCTAAGCTCTTCACAAGGCGTGGATTATTAAAATAATTTTTGTCTTCTATTTTTATTTTTTATTAAAATAATTTTTTTCCAAGCGCTTTCATACCTCCCTCGTATAATAAAAAACAGCTCAAACGAAAAAAACAAACACAAGACAATGTCAAACGCAGGCCAACAAACTTATAAAATATTCATCAATATTTCATTGGTTTTTGTGGTTAGCTGTGACCTGGCTGAATTTGGTATTGATGACATTGTGTCTGTCCCTCTCTCCCTCGATATATTTCGCAAAAAAAGGTTAGTAGTTGGTTGAAGGTAATATTAGAGTGACTGACGGTGTTCTGTTGCTGATGTTGAATGTACATATAAGTGGCCTTTAGCCAGTAGCCCCATCATTGTGGCAATGGTGGTGGCACATTTCAGATAGTGGCAATGGCTATGGTATTCTGCGGTTGTTGCTGCATATTATAATGAATAAACTGATTATGATGAGGTTGGTTGGTATGGTATGGTGATTTCATGGCATCATAAATTTTCTTTATTTCTTCTTTGTGCATTTTTAAATTAACATTATCGTCAACCGGCGTCATTAACATTATCATCCTCATTATTATCCTACTCACCTTCTGCATTATGGCAGAGCAGGAGGTTCTTGTAAAATAGGGGGAGCTTTAGTTGTTATGAGGGTGAATGCGTGGCATGTAAGCGGTTTTCCATGTAACTAACAGCTAGGAGCGCATTTTTCCATCTCCTCTTGTGTGTGTGATTCTTTTCAGAGGTCTGTGTTCCTGTAATTTTCTTATTTTTTATTCTATTTTGTGAATATATTATCGCGGTTTTATATTGTTTGTTTTCTTCTTCTGTTCTTCTGGCTGACCCATATTTTATCTCACTGGAGAAGTGTAAAATACAAAAATAATGGGGTCTCATCATCATGTCTAAATGATAATGTTGCTATACCACTTGAGTGAAGTGGCATCATTAGTTTTGAGCCCGGAACAGGCACAGCACAGAACATCATAATAACAGTAACGCTGTTTTTCGTTTGTGATGATTATGTTTTTATTAATGATGCGAACAATTCTGAGGAAGTGAAAACAATGAACAGATTTTTTAAGGTATGCGTAACAGGGTTCAATGTTTGATTTACGTTGTTGAACAGCGATAATTGTATTATTAAATAAATTCCTTCAAAGGGTGGGAGATTCTTTTATAAAAAAAGAAATAAAATGTAAATAATTGTTTATTGACAAGGTATTAATAGGTAGGCTTTACAAAATTGTGGATATTTGCAATTGAAAAGTATTATTTATTTATATAAGAGAGTAAGGTAATAAGTGATTGACTGATCATTTAAATCCAATCGATTTGACTGGATCTTAACAGAGTATAACTATAGGTGTACACCAAAATGGGAATTATGCCTGGCCCCAGATCCTCATGTGACACACCGTGAGACAGAAGCGTCCCTGGGCACTTCTCCCTCCAGAAGAGAATTTCAAGAAAGCCAAATAATATACGACCCGCTATACCTAAGTGGGGTCTCCGGTAGATATTTCGGGATGTTTTTATTATTTCCCTTCAATTATAATCTATCCTCCTTACATACAACATTTTACCTGAGATTTGTCACGGAAAGTAGGTGGGACGTAATATCAAATTTTTATTCTTAAGCCAAATGACTTTAATGAAAAAAAACACACAGCAACACATTTGTGTGAAGGAGTAATTTTTTGCCCCAAACGATAGTTGGCGTCTTATTCTTTGTGTGTTGGTGGCACATTTCAGTGTCACATGAGAACTAACAACAACAATAACGTCAACAAATTACCAAATAACACGTAATATATCCATTGTTAGAAGAAGTTCAACATTCGTGGTTAGCTCTGAGTGTAGATGCTTTGTGGGATTAATTACCTAATTTGCAGACATTATTGCAAAGATTCGTGTTGGCAAAAGTTCTTAATTTTTAAAATATTAAATTTCATATGAAATCAAGAAGCTAAAATAAAATATCAAACCACAAAAATGTATAAACTTAATTTGGAAGAAGATTGTGTTAAGATGTTATTTCTATAAGAAGCTTAAAGTTCATACTTGTGGTAGATTGTATTGGTTGTTGTTGCATTTTATTGAAATATAATACGAAATCTCTAAAATGTTCTTGAAGGCTAATTATATTTTTCGTAATTTTTAATTTGAAAAACAATAAATCTCGTAAATATCGAACTAATAAATATTATGTTTCTAAATATAGAATTTCCTTTTTTTACTTTCAGGTACGTTTTCCAGCTTTGGTTTATAAAGAGTGAGTAATTGTTTGATCGATACTTTTTAATTATGCATGGTTAGGCATGAAATTATATTATAGAATAAATAACATGGATTTGGAAAATTTTCGTATTTTATGGTTCATTCCGTAGAAAAAAAATTGATATGATCATTTGGTCCGAACTTCTTAATCCCTCCACACATTCAAAATACCTAAAACCGATAGGTATTATATAGTATATTATACGGGTTTTATACGATTGTAAAATGCTACCAGAAGAAAAACGAAGAACCAAACTACAGACTCTCAGTTTGGAAAATTGAGCTACGACCATGCACATTTCGAAATTCTCAAAGAAGCGAAAAAAGGTAGCTCCAAATTATCGAATATTGGGGGTAGTGGCATATGGGTTTTATATCAAAACGTGGAATAATAATCGCCATTGCCTATCGTTCCATTTATAACCAAATTGATAGTAAAACGGGTTCATAAAGGATAAAAAACCTCCTTACAGAACACATTTTAGGTTCTCTGTTCCTTTTTAACCCAGGCAATTGAAAAATAAAAAATCAGCAAAGGTCAATTTGTTTATTGCAAAATTTCAGCTGAGCACGGCTAGAGTTCGGACCTTCTCTTCCTCTGTAAAACTAAATTTGAGGTTCATCATGTGCGAGGGCATATGTTTAGCACTTCCTGACTGGTACAACTTTTGGAATTTATAAAGAAAACAATTAAGGAAAGTAGTAAAGACGGACGGGACCGACTATATGATACCTTTCACCACTTTGGGTATATTCAACAGATGGATCCTAGCAGAAGTCTTACTTTTGAAAGACAATTAACATGCAATATGATGTGAACCAACTTAGATAAATCCATAAACATGTCAAACTATACTAAATTTTTATTTGGTCAGATAGTCGTGCAGTCGTTCGTCTACAATGTGATTAAATTATTTAGATCAATTTAAAGCAAATCCCAATTAATATGAAGTCGTTCAAAAATAAATCGACTATGTCCGCATTTCTAAAAAACTCAATTAAATCATTCGATGCTCAATTTCTTAAGTTTTGGAAAAATTCTTATCAGTCTGACAACCGTGAGAATTTTGGTGCACCATTTACTTAAAATCAAACGAAACTATATATGAAAGTTATATACAAATCTGAACCGATTTCAACGAAACTTTCCACAGGTTAGGTTATACTATTTTCAGTGCTTTGTGCGCCTTTCGGCCACATTTTGGATCTTTGCTGCATAATTTACTTAAAATCATAAGACAACATATACATGGAAGCTATATCCAAATCTGAGCCGATCGCAGCAAAACGTTGGTGAATCATTATATATATATATATATATATATATGGGAGCTATATCTAAATCTAAACCAATTTTCATCAATTTCAATAGGGTTCGTCCTTGGGCCAAACAAATGAGCTGTAACAAATTTCATCAAAATCGGATTAAAAGTGCGACCTGAACTTTGTTTACAATTTAACACTAACAGAGGGATGTATATAATCACTTTCGATTCAGAAAGTGATTCTATGCATATTCTCAAAAGGAACTATGGGTCTATCTCGATTACTCTTACCTGTTACAAACATATGAACACAGACATAATACCCTGTATCACAGTGTAGTGAATTAATTTACACACATAGCGTAGTGAATTAATTAATTTTTTATACCGGTGTAATGAAACGGCCGGTTCTAGACCGGAGCATATATAATATTAATATTTTGATATACAAGCAAAAGTAGTAAGACCTTTTCTATTCCAAAAATTGGAATCTTATAAAAATAATTTTTATTTACATAAAATAAATAATAGCCCTCCTGCTATGATTTTTGCTTTTATCTGAATTTAGAAGAATGTTGTGAAATTCCCATACCCCCTGTAATGAAATCAAATACGATAATAACCAATTTCTATGGAAACAACGATTTTCATTTATTTATAGGCTCTCATATTTCACATTGAAACTATTGCAATGATAACTTTTACTTTCCAAATAAACACCTTATAAAGGAAAAAAGTGGTAGAATATATATTTTTGTTATGCGAAAAAGAAGAAATTATCTGTGCCATAAACAATTTTTATCATTTTACTGAATCTTCTGCATAGAACAACTAGACATTTCCACACCACCGGACGGATAGTTCAAAATTTATCGTTAATAAATATGCATAATTTATAGCGACAACGGAGTGAACACAGCATTCGTCCAGGGTAGGAGAGCAGAAGCAAGACAAACGGATGCTGTTGGATGTTCAGCAGCCAAAACATGCAGTATTACATGCGTGAAGTCGTCGTCGTACCTACCATACATTGGCACGCGTTAAGCGCTTCTTTAATGTAATCGTAGAATTCTCACCCAAATATGGTGGTGGTTTTGGCCTCGCATGTGAATTTATCCCAAGAGGAAAAAAATGTAGACAAACAACAGGTCGAACGGTCGTTTGGTCAGTTGGTCTGACGATCAGTCAATACAACAAAAACAACAACAATTTTTACAATGTAATATGATGGCATATGAAAGAATCATTGTAGGCCAGTTAACCATCCAGACCAGATCCTCTGTCAATGCGAATAGAAGAAACCGAATGACTATTCATGTTGTTACAATGTTTTGAGTGGATCATTACATTTTTAAGCGGAGTGATGTCGACAGAATCGAGTCAACATGAATTGGCCGAACGCGTAGAATACAATTGGTGTCGTTGGGTTAACCAACAATGACGTTGTCGACGTCAACGACAGCGACAGCAATGATCATTGTGAATGTCTTTGCTAGCCAGAAATGCATTTAACCAGCCACTGGATGGCCATGGTCAGTGTGGGTCTTTAATTGACTGGCTGGTTAGTCTAGTTGGCGGTGGTTTGCGAAAGATTTGGTGTCTTATTATTTCATTATAACGAGGACAGGTTCAGACAATTTTTGGTGACATCAGGAGGCGTGTTTTTCGTGGCGTGGATTTTTAAAAATATTTTTTAAACCTTCACTCATAGGATTTTTGAAAATATTTGTCCTGTGACTGTCATTAGGCCTGGATTTTCTAAAATATTATTATTATTATTCCTAGAGGTGGAGTTTTTACAAATATTTCGTCAAACCATCCCAAGGATTGAACTTTTTAAACATGTTTTTGTAAAGATCATCCCAGGCGTGGATTTTTTAAAAATAGTTTTTTTTCAAATTTCAGATTTTTATATGTCTGGATTTTTTAATTGTAAAGGCTTTCTATAAGCCTGTAATTGTATTTGCTTTTAATTTTTTCCTGAGCATAATAAGTGCTTCATTTATTTATGCCCCCACACCTCGTTAATAGACATTTCGCAACATGTTTTCTCCCCCTCAAAAATCATGCTGGACATTCATCATGAACAAAACCAATTCTCTTCTTGACCGCAATCTTTCGAAATAGTAACAAGAACAATTCCCAAACAAGAGCAGCAACAACAAAAATAATAATGTACGAAATAAGAACAACTACATTAGTCTACAATGCGATAGCAGCAACAACAGCAACAAAATGTGCGAAATATATAGCGATTTTATTTCTTACAAACGGCCATGCGACAGCCCCAAAGAACAAAAAACAAAGAAAACAGACGAAGACAAAAATTGAAGATGGATGGCCGCTGATTGTTAATGTGACTGGCCTGGGGGTTTAACAGGCTGCATTAGCGCGCCGCTCACCTAACAGATCAGATGATGATGATCATCAGAAAAGCAGACTTGTTGGCAAAGGCGGTAAAAATCAGTGGGTAGTAGTAGGCTGATGCCAAGGCCCAATGTTCGGCTAGCGTTTGCTGCGGCCGTGGCGGCTTATGTCGTTGTTGTCGTTGTGCTTTTTGTGTTATGTCCAATTTAAGTAGGTCTATATTTTATTGTGCTGACCACCAAGCCAATGTTGTTGTGATTGTAAACATGCTGCAAAATATTTATGACTTGTGGCAGTCCCAGAAGGTGCAAAAGCAACACAAGAAAACATTAAAACCATCACATAGCCTCAATCATGCTTCATCCATTCATCCATCTATCCATCCGACCAAGCATCTATCTATACGTCTACGATTTGAACGATGTCTTTCATCTCTTTACGATATTTTCCATTGCAATCGTTATTGAAATATTTTCCCTATTTTCACAGCAACAACAACGATGTACAAGAGGACAACCAAGAAAAAAATGTACCAAGAAATATGGCTAAAATCACACCAATTTATTGTATTTTCTTCTTGATGTTGTTACAAATTTAAAAAGCATTTACCATTACTTGTTGTTGTTGCTTGTGTATTAGGTGAATGTCTGACATTGTGTTTAAATGTACAAACAGGCTCGGGTATTTTGTTTTGTTTGTTGGCTTGTCCCTATTTTGTAGGACAAACGTGATGTTGTATTATGGTGTAGTTGTTGTTGCAGTATTTCGAATTCGAAATCGTCTGGCAGGCCAATGACTATTTGCAATGATTGTTTGACCGTGAGGGTATTTGTGTGCATTTGCCTGTCCTTTTTTAGGGAAACAACAATTTTATCATGTTTGCCGCCAAACAAAGTTATACTACAGTGGTTGTAAATTGTGGTTTAGAAGGTTCTTATATATGACAAAAATGCGGAATATTTCCAAAAAGTATAATATTCCATTCTAAGCTTTATAAAATAAAAAGGGGAAGGGGACCAAACCATTATTGGTTTTAAAAAAAATATTATCGATACACAAGAACATTGTCAGGGTATTATGGCTGGTCCATAACTGGTCCCTAACTGGCCCACAACTGCTACAGGCCACAGTTATGGACCAATCGTTACGAATTCTGGTCAAAGTTTGCTTTTGATAATTTGATTTAATTTAGGGGATGAAATGGACCAAAAACTTTATTTTTGTCTGTTTATCTGGTCACTCTAGAAGTTACAAGTATGACCCAAACATTAATAAATTTTACACAGAGAAGAGGACCTGCCTTGGCCAGGTATAAGTGTGATTTATCGAACGCAAAAATTAAAAAAGATATAATTTGCATTCTATGACGTGTATATTTATTCATGGAGGACATCGACCGGAGAGTGGTTTACCTTTAAATTGATACTATTACCACACTAAGGGGCGGAAATGTCGGCTAATCGCTATACACTTTTACACGAAGGTTCGATTATGGTCAAGGACGACCCCAATAATTTTCGGGGATGGTCATATGATTTTTATCGGATGAAATGGACCGAACACTTTATTTTTGGGTACTTGTTTAAGTCGCTCAATAAACCACAATTATAAGCCCAATTTCTTAGACTCAGTATATAGAAACGCAGAAAAATAGTGTTATTTGGTACTTGTGTAGGGTATAATATTGTCGGCCCCCACTGGGTTTTATTTAATCTACTCTTCTCAAGAATTTCAAGTGAAATATATACCTGATTTATTGTGTCAGCATCAAGCGATCAAGCGAACTCAAAACCTATTAATCCAATCGTTTCCAAATGTTAGCATGTTATTCTACATAGCTATCGTATGAAGATCGATGAAGATCTTCCCTATTTTACAGCTTGGTGTTTAGTCGAAAATAGATTTTCCAAAAAATAAATTTGCTAGGTCTACAAGGAAGAGGTATGGTTGACCTCTAATCTATTGCTGGAAGGGGAATAAAAGTTGTAGTGTCTACATTTTTAAATACATATGACTTATTTGTACCAGAGCAGAAAGTTCAGTAGAAGTTGTATAGGTTCTTCGTTCGGCTTTCTGATTTGTTTTCTGGATCAAAAGAGGTGATTTAGAACAGCTTTGAAATTTGAAATCGAGAATGGTGGATGTTCTCTAAAATACTGACTGAACATTTAGAAACCCCTGTTCGAGTGATCCGATGCATCGTTGCCACTCAATAACAAGCAACTTCGGTCAGGACAAATCTTTGTACCCTCTAAATTGAGGTAGGCATTTAAAATAACCAGCATTGGTTAGGAACTTCATATATGAGGTATGTTCAATCAAGGATTCAGGACGATTTATGTCTTCTGTATAAAACGGAGTATTCAATTGCGGACAAGAAAATTGTAAATTGGGAAATTCACCAGGATCTTTATATCCATTATTTTTGTATGAACGGAATTTACGAAACCTAAATTGCTCATAATTGGCTGGAATTTTCTCTTTGTTCACTTCAATTTTTAACACCCTTATAACTCAATTTTTTTCCATCGGGCATAAATCTGAAATTGTTTGATCGATACTTTACGAGACAACTAGGAGTACAGACATCTGCCGAAAAAATAATGGATTTCTTTATTATAATTTTTTTTTTTTTTTTGATTTATTTTATTTTTTTATTTCAAATTTTGCACATACACTGTTACTACTCCTTGGACATGTGGTATTGAAAATGGGATATATCGCTTTATGTATTGTCATCGACTCCATATAACGATACCCATTTTGGTATTAAGGTATTTTGGGCACGTTTCTCAACGAAGTTGGCTATAATTTGATATATTGGATTCCCATTGGGTAGAATATCTCTCTTGGAAAAATATCAATAATAAATGTATGTTCGGGGTAGGCCTCATTCCTCATACTTCCAATTTGTCGGTATTTTGTGGCAAGTTTTCAACCGATTTGGCTCTAATTTGATATTTTGGGTTCTGATTGGGTGTCATACCTTCCTACCAACAATTAACCATGGCACAGTCCTCAGAGAAATGTTCCGATCTATTTCAAGTTTTTCTTGTTTGGAAATTATATTGGTCATTTAACCACTGTGCACAAATGCCTTTGTTACCCGCATTATTTGGCCAATGTTTGAACATACTTTGGCTGTCCCTCTCTCCTTGGAACATGTTAGCCTTTGTTTGGCAGGACATTAATTCAAATTGTTTATGTGTGTGCGTGTGTACGCCGCTGTTGTTTTTTATGTCGTTGATTTCTTGGCTCTTTGTCCTAATAATTGCTTGTAATGTGTGTATAGGTTGACTTTCATGGTTTTTGTCATTAATTGGCAAAATATTTGACATTTTTGTTCATTGCTTCTTTCAGCAACAAGATCTCAAGGGTTCTTGGCTTATTTTAGTCTCGTTTTCCATGCAATAAATTTTTGTATTCTTTTTTCTTCTACTTTTTTGTTTTTGGAAAAATTGTTGCATACATGTTCACTAACATGTGTTCTACCACCACCACTTAGCTACTGGATGGGCCAGGCCCAGGCACTTTCAGACAGAAGTGCAATAAAGACTGTCATTCAATTAAATCGGCCGGCCGGTTTGTATTGTTTTTCTTCTCGTTTTGTTACTTTATTGGTCTGCCTTTTCGAATTGGTCACTCGAAGTAGGAATTGTGTTCTGCGCAAAGGGAGAGGAAATCAACAATGATTTTAATCGTTGCTTTTATATAAAGCAATTGAATATTGTTTTATGTTGGGAATTTGTTTTTCTTTCGTTTGGTACTTTTTTCGTTCTTGTAAAAATACTAATTGGTATTTCTTAGAACTTTTCAAAATGAAAAATGTTTGTGCCCCCTAGAAATATTTTTTATGGGAATTTTGTTATTTTTTGCTGAGATTGCAACCCTTTAGAAACTTAAATGTTTGTAATTCTTAAATTCTATGAACTCTGAACATTGATTTGGTTACTTTACTCAAGTTTATCCTTTATAAGCAAATGAATAAAAAAACAATTGCAATTGAACCTTAAAGTCAATTTGTAAAATGAATAACAATAAAAATGACAGTGATTTCATTTACCATTGATTTTATTTTTATTTAAAAAAAAAATCCGTTGAACTCTGAACAAACCCAAACCAAATCCCAGTATATTTTTTAATAACAAAAATAAATACGAACAAATCTGTGGCTTTGTTGCATTTTCAATTTTATATTCATTATTCCAGGTATCCATGACAGCGTAAGCATAAAATAGAAATTATTCATGTCCGACCCGGGCGACGTCAGGGCAAATTCTTATTCAAAAATTATGTGCATTTTAAATTTTTGGACAATAACAAAAAATGTACGAAAAACCGCAACAGTAACATGAACAACAGGAAAAAATGAACAAAAAAGAAAACAAATCATTGTATACAAATTACTTTTTATATTATGGCCAAAATAGTCAGTCAGCCAGTCGTCGGTCAGCTAGCCAGATTCAGTTGACCCCCAACTAAATTTGTACTGAAGTCTAAATGGATACAGGATGTAATAAGCAAATGTAAAGGGTAATAAAAATAGCACTTAAAAAATCTTCGATATTGAAGCAAATTGTGAAAGTAGAAATTAAATAAATAAATAATAAAATTGGGCTATGTATTAGAACATTGTTGGAAATAATTTGAGACGAGCTCCAGAGTACAAGTTAAAGACCTTTAAAATACATGAAATCGGAAGTAAAAACATGGGCATAAAGAAATAGGTTCTTTAAAGGTCCTAAGCAATTTTTCAAGCTATATTTATTAAATATATGTATTTTAATTGTTCAAACAATAATAAAAAGTTGACTTACTTAGCTGGTTTGTGGCGGAATATTTGTTCCATAAGCCGAGCTTAATTTGAAAAACCATGTTCCGAGATGCTGTCTTCCAATTGATCTTTCCATCGAATTCATGACCTTCTCCTCTACGTGAACGCTTTTATATGCCTTTTGAGCTGGGGCATTCTCATTCATCGATACGATGTCGATCTCCGCGTATAAATTGTAAGGCTCGTGGTTCATTCGACGCCGATATTCGCCGTCGACGCAGATCGGCTCGTAAATCTTTCGGAGAAACTTTCTCTCTACACTCCAAGAGCTGTCTTATCTGTTTGCGTAGGTACCCATGCTTCAGATCCATATAACAGCACGGGTAGAATCAGCGTCTTGTAGAGTATGAGTTTGGTCTTCGAGAGGTGACCTTGTTTCTAAACTGATTATTTAGACCATAGTAGCATCTGCTGGCCAACACTATCCTTCCCCGAATTTCAAAACCTATGTCATTAGTTTTATTTATGGTGGTACAAAGGTATATAAAATCTTTGACCACCTAGAAGCTGTAGTTCTCAGGTTCCACAGTTGGTCCGAGTCTACTGGACGTCTTGCGCGTTGACACCATCAGATTGGTCTTTTCGCAATTTACTGCCAGATCCACTTTGGCAGACTCCTTCTAAATTTGTTCAAAGTTGGCTGTTACCGCTCGCAATGGTCGACCGATTATGTCGATGTCATCGGTGTAGTCGAGTAACACGTACTGTACAGAGTATGACCATTTCCAGTATGATGTTAAAAAGATCACACGAAATCTGTCACCTTGTCCGAATCCTCGTTTGGTATTAGGTCCTTTCCGACTTTAACAGCTGACCTTGTGTCAGTTGAAGTTATTCTGCATAGCCGTATTAATTTTGCAGGAATGCCAAACGCAGACATTGCTTTAAACTTCTCTGAATGGATAGGATGTGTTTTTTGTGGTCTAGATCGCACTTTTCATGCAATGGGAAGGAAACTTATTCCTCTATAGTTGGCATATATCGGCTTGATTCCTTTTTTGTGCACGGGACACATGATGCTGAGGTTCCAACTATTGGTCTGTATCCCTCTATTTGGCTCCTGACCACCAGTCTTGAATAGTTCGTCTAGTAACCCATCGGCACATGCTGCTTTATTCTTCTTCAGCCGATTGATTGTTATTCTGATATCACCCTTGCTAGGTAGTATACAATCTATACCGTCGTCTCTTATTGACTCTGTATCTGTCACCAGGTTTCCTTCTTCGTCTCTACAGGAGGATGTGCATGCACCAAAGCCTTCGGTTCGGTGTTTTACTTGTTTGTAAAATTTCCACACTTCGTTCTGACTTCTGTACATCTCGATTTGCTCCCTCTCTCCTTTTCTTCCGATAATTCTCCATCGCATTACGTGTTGCTACTGTCTGCGTGGTTGCTCTATCCGCTGCATTTTTTTCACATCAGTAGCATTAGACACTCCTGATCGCACTATGGATTTCTTGATGGTGGTCTTTGGTACCCAAGTGTAGCTTTTGCTGCAGTTTGTATGGGGTGTACAATTCATTGTCATTGTGCTTCTATATTATTATCGGGGCAAGGTGTGTTTTCGTCAAGCAGTTGGGTAAGTTGGGCGGAGTAGGCTTCTGCTATCTATTGTGTTTGCAGATTTTCGAAGTCGAGTTTCCGTGTTGTGTTAGATCGCACCTTTGCTGCTACATTATGACGAATACGAACCTTGGCTTTTACAAGGTATTGTCCCAAATCGATATTGGCTCCTCAGATCAATTGCATTTCTCGTTGTTTCATCGGCAGAAATTCAGGTGGCCTTGTGCATAGCGAGATGCTTGAATCTGGTGCTTCCTTTTTGCTGCCGCGAAATCAGCCAACCTAATACCGTTGTCGGATGTTTCTTCATGAAGACTGAATTTTCCGACGCTGGAGCCAAAAACGTTCTCCCTTTGGATTTTTGCATTAAAATCTTGCAAAATTCTAATGTCAGGACCAGAGCAGCGGTAATATGCTGTTTCCAGGCGCTCGTAAAATATGTCTGTGGTCGGTTCATCTTTGCCTCCCGTCGGAGCATGAGTACATCTACTGGAGTGAATCTGGAGACGAGAATACTTTAGATCTTAGAATAACAAATACAAATTTAAGGCCATTTAAACCATTTCGACGAATTTCGGTACTCGATGTACCACATAAAAAATTAGGAGCGTTTAAATTTCAAGCCGGGAACTTTTCAAATGATTTTTTATCTTGTCTTATTAAATAAATATAATGAACTGTTTTTTCTATAACCCAGTAATCAAAACAGTGATATAGCTAAAGCTCATTGAAGCATGCTGAGCTTTGTTGTGTTGTATGGTTTTCATACAAGTAGACACACAACAATAGCCAACGAGAACAAATGAAATAAAAATCCCAATGAAGAATAAAATTGCTTATTTGTAGCTTAAAGTAACAATGCCCGGTATAGCTGAACGACTATAGCGATTAGTTTTTTTTTCTGTATTATGCTGTTTATATTGTGGTTAATGCAATTACAAATGTCCCCCGCCACAATGGACATGAAAAACTACAACAGCAACAAATTGTTCAATATTCAGTGATTACTTGCTGTTTGATATGCCTCCAAGAGACAATGAATGTCCACGAGCACAGTAGTGGTTGCGTTTCTATTACATATTTTTTTATTATTTTTTCATACAAATTTTTTGACCAGCTGCAAATTTGCAAAATTATTTTTTTTTAAATCAAATATTGTTTGTTTTATTTTTTGGGTAGAATACGTTTAATGTTAAAGCCAACCAACATACATAAATTTTGACCGATATTTTATTCAATTTTTTCCAGCTGTCTTATTTTGCCACCAATTATAAAGTTTTTATTTTTTTGTTATTAGTTCCACGTAAAAGCCATACTGTATATGTTACAATTTTTGATATGTGTGTGTGTGCTGCGGAATTGTAAAAAATATTTAGTGTATATATGTGTGTGACTTTTGTATGGTGAGTTGGATTGTTGTAGTTGTTGTTTCGTTTTTTCACCATTATTAAATGAAACAACGTTTTGTGAATGTACATTTCAAAGCGTAAATTTATTGCATTATTAATGAATTTAAAACGTGTGGCATGGTACTATGACAGCAGTTGCAACTAGTGAATGTAATTTTGCTTTTGCCATATCCAGAGGCGTTTGTGTGGGTGAAGGATATTTACCAATATACCTTCCACTGAATTGCTCTTCTGGGCCAGAGCCCAAAATCTTAATTTTAATATGTCGTGATTTAAATGAAAGACGATTGAGTTATTAACTTTATTAACCAGCTGAAGGGAGTCTTTATAGACGAGCTGACGGGCAGTCTTTTTAGTCGAGCATAATTTACTTTTTATTGGAGTTTCATAGACGAGCTTGAAGGGCAGCCTTTATAGACGAGCTTAAGAAAGTCTTTACAGACAAGCTGATGGGAAACTTTTATAGACGGCTCGAAGAAAATCTTTTTTGCAATCCACAAGAAATCTTTACAGACGACCCCTACGAAACCTTTAAAGAACACTCAACCCGATGGGAAACCCTATAGATGATCCGAAGGAAATCTCCCTTCTCCATTAAATGGTGTTATAATTAATCAACGCGACCCCATAAAGAACATATTTCATCAAAATAAAAATCTATGTTAATAGGGTCATGTTCATGTGCCGTCCTTTTTTTTTTGTATGTCTTTATTTATATACTTAAGAGAGGGGATGTTTGGTATTACAAATAGAATATATATCGAACTTTTGTCATAGCCTCCATATAATGATACCACCCCATTATCGGTTTTTGAAAGTTCTTGCAGCATACAGAAATTGTTTAACACAACAATGGAGAAAATTTCCAATATACGTCTACTTTTTTGGCTTAGTCACCATAAAGATATCCGCAACCATTATCTGAATTTTTAAGATTTTAGCAGTATTTCCCCACTAAAGATGCGGTAATTTGGTAATCATGTTTTATTCGGTATTTATACCCTACACAACTATGTTGTCGGTGTATTATAGAATTGTGCAACCCCAAGTATTGGTCTAAACCCACCTTTAAGTATACCGATCTAGACATATGAATTCGCCGTCTGCCCATTATAATTTGTAAACACGATACAGGACACAGTTATGGACCAATCATCACGAAACCGTTTTAGGACCGTTTCTGGCCAATGACGAACCAAATTGGTTGTGGTAATGATCCGTTAATATTTAGGGGATGAAATGAACCAAAAACTTTATTATTGACTGTTTTTCTGGTCACTCTAGAGGCCACAATTATGACTCGAACACCACAAAATTTTACACTAGAAAGGAATCTGGCCAAAGAATAGGCATAACTGTTTTGATGAAGATCGGTCAATATTTAGCAGGTCAAATGGACCCAGACTTTTGTGTGAAAAATTACAAAATTTGTATTTTGGGCGTATATATTTACTTCTGAAGGACATAGACCTGATAAGTTGATAGTATATCCAAGAGGAGTTGTTGGCCTTATAATTGATACTAATCATCGGCTTATTTGTTACGTTACCTTATTTTTCAGTTTTTATCTAATGCAAAGCTTTAACTATTTAAGAATATCCCTCAGCAGGCTTCCCAACTGGCTGAGTAAGCCAACACTTGTTTCTTCTCTTTCAGACAGTCATGAAATTAATGTATACAAATTTACACGCCTACAGTATAGGTTATGAACATTTCGTGTGTATATAAGACGCAAATTTCAGTATATAACAAAAAAGTCAATGTCTTGTAATCAATTTATATCATATTTTTATCCTTTGTCAAAAAAGCTCGGATTTAGAACATCTTCAAAGAAGTGAATACAACATTTTGGTTTTGAATAATTAATAGAACTAGGTTTACGAAAGATTTAGTAAATCCACACAAAAATCAAATTACAAGAAAAGAGGACAATGAACAGGCCCATGATGATGGACACATTTTTAAAAGTCAAATAATTTCATACCAAATTAAAAAAGGACATCCCGTATCAAAATTGTTTTCCAAAGATTAAATCAAGACACCATTCGTTTAAAACACTGAAATGCTTTCAACTTACAAATATTTAGAGATGATTAGTTAGATAGAGGGGTTTGACTATCCCCATTATACGTGATTTAATTAGGAATGTCAAATTGCTGAAATAAGTGTTGCGTGTGCGATTAAAATACTTACTTTATTAATTTGCTGGTATCATTTATAATCCTGAAAATTAAAAAAAAAAATGAAAAACAAAAATATTATTAAAACAATAGAAAGGAAATTCGGAAGGTGTTATATTTAATACTAAAATGAAATGATTGCCCCAAATCAAAATTATGCTTGGTAAAATTAGCTTTTAAATTAATTAAAATTTACCACAGGAAAAAAATTAAATATGATTGTTAACATATCTTATTTTTTCCTGTGGTACATTTTAATTCATTTGAAATAAAAAGTTTAATTCATTTAAAATTAATTAGAGCTACATTTAAATCGAAATCACTTTGAAACAATTTTGCATATTAAAAATTATTTTTTAGTAGCCATATCCCCAACTACGCCCATGTTTCACTAATATAACAAAATCAAAGTTCGAGGTAAAGTAATGAGTAAAGCAATGAGTGTATTAGGGTGTCCTCGGTTCATATTTATATAATTAAAATATAATTTTGAACTATGACAACACAAAAGGTGGAAGAGCAAGTCTATCAAAAATAATACATCATTATAGCATCATTATTTAACCAGTAAGGAAAGAGTAAAGTCGGACGGGGCCTTCACCACTTTGGCATATTCAACAGATGAATCCTAACAGACGTCGAATTGTTGAAAGATCATTAACATGAAAATGGATCCATAAACATGTCATTCTGCCACCTATATTAAATGTTTCATTTGGTCAGTTATAGGGTTGCTTCTTATGTTATAGCAACTTCAGTACGTAGTGCAATATTTTGTGCCGATTGGAACCACCTTGTTGACGCATTTATATCCAACTTCTAGGTTATACTAACTTCAGTACGTTGTGCAAAATTTGTGTCAATTTGGCGTAAAATCGGACGAAAATATATATGTAGAAGCTATATCAAAATCTGAAGCTATTTCAATGAGTCTTGCCGGAGATTAACTACAGTTCATTGTACAAAATTGTGTGGCAATCGAACACACAAGTGCACAATTTACATAAAATCGGAAGAAAATATACATGGGAGCTATAACTGAATCTGGACCTATTTTCAGGAAACTTAACACACATCATTCTAGACCTAATTTAACACACATCGAAGGATATATAGGGACTTGTACACCATTTACATTAAATCGGACGAAAATATATATAGCTATATCAGATTTTCACGAAACTTAACACACATCATTCTGCACATAATTCAGTACGCTATGCCAAATTTCGTGCAAATCGAAATATATATAGGGATTTTGGTGCACCATTTACATAAAATCGGACGAAACTATATATGGGAGCTATATCTAAATCTGAACCGATTTTCACGAAACTTAGCACACATCACTCTAGACTTAATTCCGTATGCTATGCCAAATTTCGGCATAGCTATATCTAAATCTGAACCGATTTTTACCAATTTCAATAACGTTCGTCCTTGGGCCAAATAAATGAGTTGTGCCAAATTTCATCCAATTCGGATCATAAATGCGACCTGTACTTTGTTTACATGGACAGACAGAAAGTGATTCTATGTATATTCTCTAAAGGAACCAAGGGTCTCTCTCGATTCCTTTTGCCTGTACCACAGTGTGGTGAAGGGTATAAAAAGTGGTTTGGTAAAAATATTGCAATATGCAAAGTTTAAATGAAATGGATGTATGTTCGCTTTAATTGTCAACATTTTCAAAATGTTGAGAAAATATATTTCAAAAATCAACGCCCTATGTTGACACTTTAAAAAACATGTTTAAAAAATCGACGCATTATGTTGACCTTTGAACTAAATATTTTTTTTAATTGACGTCTTATATTGACCCTTAAAAAATATTTTTTTTTAAATTGACGTCTTATATTGACCCTTGATTTTTTTTGTAAATCCACGTCCCATTGTGACCCCTAAAAAATATTTTTAAAAATCCACTTCTAATGATGATCTTTAATTTTTTTTTAAATCCACGCCCCTTGGTGACCCTTGAAAAATATTTTTTTTAAAGTTCTCGACTTTCATAACCTCTGTCACGAAATTACAACCAACTCGGGTAAAAATGGGGTACATCGTAAATAGTGGATCAATATTTATCATTTTTGGTACAAAGTTTTGCTACCCAATGAGTACGCCAAAATACTAAATTACAGCCAATTCTATATGGCACATCTCACATGATTTCAGACTACAATATACCATATGGGTTCTACGGTGAATATCTCGAGGCATTTCTAACAGAATGACAAATGTAATATTCACTTCACTTTTTGTGGAGGATGTGAAATTCATATTTTTTTCATATTCATAATTAGCAATTTCGGTTCCTCCCAATAAATCACAGCGTTTTTTTTTTTTTTTTTTTTGTGAGTCTACTCCCAACCAGAACATGATATGATATTTGCACTACGATGTGGATTATGTAAACATTTTGTGTCCCTCGGATGCATTATGATTAAAAAAATACACGTAATTGCATTTAATTAATTTATGTAATAAATTACTCTGCGTTTAACTTTTGCATTTAACCGGAGACCACAGCTACACCCAAATAGACACGTAGCGTGGATACCAGCAAAGGTGGGAATTCGGACAGCACAGGCTGCTGTGGAGTGTAAAAATGATAACTATATTCGTGATGGGTGTAAAAACAGTGGCTGCCCCTAAAGAAAGATTTCAAACAAATAGGAAAAACACTATAAAATTATGTAAATAAAAAATGGGTAGTTGGGTAATTACAATTCTAAATCAATGTTGTTTGTCATATATTCAATATAAATTAAAATGAATTACATTGCATATTTATCATTTCTGCTTAAGGAACATTTAAGGTGACTACTATTTGTTTTCTGTAGAAAATCTGCAACAATTGTTTGCAACCATACCCTGATCGAATTATCCATTGAAGCAGAGAATAATAAACAATATGTGGGCAATATTGATATTTTTGTGGTGAAAAATTCGAAACAAGTTATTTCATGTTATGTTCACTTTTTTGTTTATCTGATTGAAATTAATGAAATGTGCAAAAATATTTCAAGGTTTTTATTGTTCAACCAGTTAACACGACACATTGTCACTTTGGTTTTTTTTTACTTTTTTGCAATGAGGTGTTCGGGGTTATAAAAATTGTTTTTTTTTTATTCTTTTGTGGTTTTATCATTAAACAGCTTTGTTTAATTAACATCAATCAGAGTTGGGTTTGAACACAATTGGTTTATTGAAAGTTTTAAGCGCTTGGTCAAAAGCAAAGGTATTTTAAGTATGAAACAATTTGAGAGTGTTAAAAAATACTAAAAAATAAGAACAAAAACTTTTAATTTTTTAGTAGCCAAAATAATAATAACATTCAAAGAAATACATTATATGTTTTAGTTCAGTTAACATTTTCCTCTAACATTCATACCATTTGAAATTCAGCTTAACATTGATATATACAACTTGCCAAACAGAAAAAAATCATGCCGAAAATATGTTCTGTCAAAATGTCCACAAACTTGATGTAATCACAATTTTATCCTTTGTCATTTCGATAAAGGCATGTCATTTCTTCTCCAAAAATTATGTGTATAAATAAATGATTATATCTTAAGAAATAAGTTTTTAACATGCTACAGAAAATTATATATTTCAACAGAAATTTAATTGTAAAAATAATAATAATTATTTTTTTCTTTTTTAGGTAAGTGATACAAAATGTATGTAAGTATAATTTATGTACTCTAACAAGACATTTATTCAGGAATAGGGCCACAAAGCATCGTCATCTTACTTAGTCCTTGTGTTAAGGTTTGTTAATCAATGTTTTTAATCCCAACTAAGCACATGATTGGTCAGCTATAGTATAGTATGTTCCATCTATTTTTGTATAGAAAGAACACATTCTTGAATTTTGTGTATTGGTTGGCGTCTTTGCTTATTTAGTGTTGTCATCTGGATGGGGCTATCTCTTGTCATTTTGTATTATCTCCTTGTGTTGATGCTGATGTTGGTTATGGTTAATGTAAAAGTAGTGTCGAATGCATTTCTCCCCGAGGGAGATATACGACACTTTTCACAAATGTGGAAAAACCACTTTGAAATAATTTCACTCCTTCGCTAAGATTCATATCTGGAACTCTTAAGTTAGAGCTCTGCCATATTACTCATTGCATAATATTGTTAATAATGCATAAATCAATTCATAGAACAAAGATTCCACACATAACCTAGTACTGAATTTCGTATATATATACAAACATATACATATAGACCTCGTATATTGGTTTTAGAGGTGATGGGAAGAGCTAAGCATCCTCTCTAAACCCAATGTTCTAAATTTAATACTTTTGTACATTTTAAACAATTAAAAAAAATGCACTTTTCTAACTCACGCCACCAACGACTGTCATACTTTTTAGTTCATATTCCTTCACCAACTACCTATTGCATTCACCTTTCAAACTCGCACCACCAGTGATTGTTGCGCTTTTTATTTCCTATTTCTTCACCCACTGCACATTCTACTAAATTTAGGGCAATTCAAGTATCAATTTTTGATTCCGTTCGCCCTTAGTCAAAATTCATAAATAACCAGTGAGCGGAGCAGTATAGTCGAATGGGGCCGGCCATATGGTACCCTACACAACTACCACAAAAGCAAACTTTCTGCGGTTCTATATTTTGAGCCTGGGCAATATTTCGTGATATTTGCTTTTTACCAATTATAGATCAACAGCTCCACTCTCTAACCCTGGCATATTTTCCATTTCTTGAAGTGAATTTTTACGGCATAAAAAAAAAAAAATTGGTCACTTTAGGTTTCGGTTGATTTGACCCTCGGAATATTGACCGATAATCATTTAAACAACCGCTCTAAGTATTTGATCAGATCCCCTTCAACTTGTAAAATATGTGATGTTCTGCATATAATAATTGCCTCTAGAGCGACTAGAAAATCAGACAAAATTAAAGTTTTCGGTTCATGAATGAATGAAATCTCAACTATAGGCGTCGTCCTTGGCCATAATCGGAACTTCATGTACAATTTCAAAGCGATCAGAGCGATATTTCCGTCCTCTAATGGAGTAATAGTAATGCACATAGTCACCTTTACCTAATTACGTATAACTCCCACATCAGAGTACATACAGCCATATAATTGGTATCAATTTGAAGGTCAACCACACCTCTTGGATATACTATCCACTTCTCGGGTATATGTCCTTCAGGAGCAAGTATATACGCCCCCAGAATAAAAATTTTGTAATTTTTCACACAAAAGTCAGGGTCCATTTGACCCGCTAAATATTGACCGATCTTTATCAAAACATGCATGCTTATTCTCTGGCCCGATCCCCTTCTCCATGCAAAAATTCGCGGTGTTTGGGCCATAATTGCGGCCTCTGGTGCGACCAGAAAAACTGACAAAAATTTAGTATTTGGTCCATTTCATCCCCTAAATATTAACCGATGTTTACAAAAAACAATAGGGGTCTTCATTGGGCAGAACCCATCCTGCATGCACAATTTCGTGAAGATTGGTCCATAACTGTGGCCTGTATCGGGTTTACAAATTATAATGGACAGACGGACACACATGTCTAGATCGACTCAGCTAGTCGAGATATGACGATCGGTATACTTAATAGTAGGTCTAGGACCAATATTTCGCGTAACAAACTTTTGGGGCTGCACAAAGCTATAATACCCTGACAACATAGTTGTGTAGGGTATAAAAATTGACTTATTGTTTGAGCATTGCATTTCCGTATAAACTTTTTATAGCTTTTAAAATTCCCTGTGAGCTATGTGTATTTTACAGACAGTCTATATGTCATCCAATTGACCAGTTGATAGGCTATTTGCCCTCCAATAACCCACCTGATCATCTATTCTACTGATCCGCTGTGTCTTTAAAAAAATCTGATGGTCGCTGTTTGTTTCCGATAGTCCAGCTGATGACTTTCGTATCTTCGATAGTCCAGCTGAGCTTAATCCTATCTGTCTACCAATTAGCCAGCTGATGGTCTCCAATAATCGCGCTGAAGATCTATCTGATCTATCAGCTGTTATCCGTAGGTCACCTGATCCGCTGTATCTTTAATAAAAAGCAGATGGTCGCTGTTTGTTTACGATAGACCCGTTGATGAATTTCGTGTCTTCGATGAACCACCCGACGATATCTGTGTCTTCGATAGACCCAATGATGATCTTTATATCTTCAAAAGATCAGCAGGGGACCTTTGTGTTTTCGTTTTTTTTTTGTGTCTTCTTAGTATGCTAGCTAATAAGATATGTGTACTCCATTTAGTGTATTTGTCATCTGATCTGGTCATCTGATCACTTCTCTAATAGGTCAGTCATCCAATAAGCCAGCAGACGACTTTTATATGGGGGCTATGACATTGTAAATTGCTAAACTACATACCCTCTGGTTGGAAATTTTGGCCTAGTACCTTGAACATACCCAAACCCGTACTGATAATTTATAATTTTTGCTTGGTTGAATTTTCTATCCAAGGAGAACCCAAAGTACAAGATTACAGCTTTACCGAAACGGGGACCGATATATTCCATTTTCTCTCAAAACATGCCTAGGCGTAGTCGTAATGTATGTGTCAAATTTAATAACTCTATCTTAAATATGGCGATCTCTGTGGTGATTTCAACAGACAGAGAGAAGGCCTTAGCTATATGGAAATATAAGGTTTTTTGTGTTGCTAGTGAAATGACAAATTTATTTACATTGGACATTATGATGCTTGAGCGTAGTCGAGGGGGGGACGACTGATAGCCCTTCAGGTATACATTTACGCCGATCAAAAAGGCGAGGTCTCAGCCGATGTATGAGAGTTTGCTTTGTAATGGTACACGACTTCTCTCGTTCATTTTTCGATTTTCTTCGAAGACTTCGGACTAATAGGTTGTGGTGGACAGTCCTACGTTTTTAAAGCGGAACAGTCGCAACATGACCAGTTTTGACGAAGAAAGAAGGAATCATTTGCTTCGAAGTATTGCATTTGGCTAATCTTTAACGACCCCCACGATCGATAGTTGATATGTTTCGGTCCCACAAATTTTTGAAAAAATCCCCGCTACAGATAGACTTTGAAAAAATATTCTTTAAAAAAGACCACGCCTCAGATAGTCCTTGTTTGAGCATTGCATTGAAAAAATATTCTGTGAAAATCCGTGCCCTGTGTTGGAACTTAACAAAATTAGTTATTAAAAATCCTTGATAAATATTGTTTTAAAATCATGGTCCTTAAAAAATATTTTTTGAAAATCCATCTTTGAAAACTTTCAAAGAAAAAATTATTCTAAACACGAAATTGTATTAAATTACATGATCGTATTCTATTAATCGCAAAACCTGCATGGTTCAAAAGTTAAAAGGTGTAAATATATGCAATATATTCAGCAGCCTGTCACTCAATTCTATCTACCTTCGTGGGTGGATGTCATAACGATAAAAACCAATACCAATTTATTTGGCTCCAACTGTTGCAACGCCAATGACACCATATTGATTAAATAAATTAATCTAATTTTTCCTCTCATTAAACAGCTGAACAACTTCGAAATTTGTCAAAACAGCGTTAATGATGATTAGCGAAACGAAACCCTGACCTGATTTTAAAAAAAACTGCCAAAAATAAATATTATCGATGTCATGTTGCGCTGTGTTTTTTTTTTGTGCTTTTGTAATAGTCTGTCTGCCAATCCTATGTCTGAATAACAGAATGTTGTTTTTTCTTCTTGCTACTTTTGTCATGTAAACTGTCATTGAAGTCTGCAAAAAATACATTGTAGTTGTTGTTTTTTGTCTCTGTGTGAATTACATTATGGTTGTCTTTAAACCATCGCTTTAGATACCAAACATTTTAAAGATTTTGTCAGAAAATAGTGGGGGTTTTGGGGGTGATGGTGTCGCTGTTGTTCTCGTTGGTTCATCCCGTTTACATTAGGGTACAATAATCTGTTGTTACACAAAACCCAAAGCTAGTAAAGCGCGGAAATCTCCTAAGGAAAATCCTTCAATAAATTCTATTTTACCAACCAGAATAGAGAATGTCTTTGGCTTTTGCAACGTTCAGTCATGTAGGAATGGATGGATGATCGAACCAAATGGTATTATTTCCTCCACTAATGCTCGTGTAAATAGGATGTGTGACAGTGTTTGTTCATTTTTGCCATTACCTTGATATAATATGAAACAGACGGTTAGAGACACCGTTGTCATCGTTTTTTGTTTATCAATGTAACAACAAGTTGACATTTATTACCGCCACTGCTTTATAAATTGATTGATTAACTTACCAGACAAAAAAGTGTTTTCGCTGCGTAAGCGAAAACACTGAATTGTACAGACACTGTGACATTTATGGTTTGACAAGTGATTTTGCATTTTATTTATTTAAAGTATTATTTTGTGGTTCCTCGTATTGAAATTGATTTAAAAACAATATACACAAAATCAATTGATATTGTTTGTAATATTTTAATTGGGTTGTTTTCGATAAGAACAACAACAACTAGGGATTTGTCAGTGTCGCAGTGTGTATTGTTATTTTAACAATCTAGTTCAAATTATTTCAAAATCAGGTTAGAAAAATAGTTTTTGTTTAAAAATAATTTCCAAAAATCATAAAACGACAGTATGATAATCATATTGTTATTCAGAAGTTGTTATATTATTTTTGAATATTCGTGATAAACGGCACTCAAAATACTTAATATTGCACCACCAGGAAAGAGTAGAAAGGTTCAAGCATTAAAAGTGCTAAATATAACACCTTTCGTTTTGAGCTACCTTAACTAACTAGAACTAGATCGGTTTTATCTATCATTTTAAATATGAAAATGTAAAATTCAAACAACTACAAGAGCTCTTACTCCTGTAGCCGGTGAACCTGCCTATCTATCTATAGATTTACTTATTAAAAACTTATATTTTAACGGAAAAATAGCAGTGGGAATTTGCCAGTTAATGTCAAAGACAGAAATCAAAATATCGACTTCGTCGTCAGAGGTACGAATCGATAAGTGTGTATTCTGATTTCTTTAAAATTCAAAATTTCCCTATATCGTTGGAAATTTTCTATTAGTACAAAGAAAAAAAATATGAATATTTTAATAATTTCATTTATAGTAAATTTGTTTCATGTCGTACATGCGCCACGCTTTCAGTACACGCAAAAACTCCTATAACAATGAGAAAGCCACAATTTTTTCCAAAATATGTAAACATCTCATTAATATCACAATTATTTTCATAATACGCGCTGTTTTTTGACAAAAACTAACGTATTTTTATTTTTGCAACCACACGATACAGGCCACACGAAATTTTGCATGTAGGATGGGTTCTGGCCAATGAAGACCCCTATTGTTTTTGGTAAAGATGGTTAATATTTAGGGGATGAAATGGACCAAATACTTAATTTATGTCGGGTTTTCTGGTCGCTCCAAAGGCGGTAATTATGGCTCGAACATCGCGAAATTTTACATGGAGAAGTGGTAGGGCCAAAGAATAAGCATGTCTGCTTTGATAAAGATCAGTCAATATTTAGCGGGTCAAATGGACCTGACTTTTGTGTGAAAAATAACAAAATTTCTATTCTACGGCGTATATATTTACTCCAGAAGGATGTAGACCCGAGGAGTTGATAGTATTGATAGATAGACCCGATGTGGGAATTGCAGGTAAATATTTACAGGTGCTTACGTATCAGATATTATTTAGTAACCCATTACCACATTAGAGGGCGGAAATATCGCGGACCGAAAACATAATTTTTTGTATGTTTTCGAGTCGAGTATAATCCGAAAATCACAACACAATCCACCGCTCACTGGTTTCTTACTGCGAAATGTCACACTTTCAAATCTAAAATTGTTTGGTCGATACTTTACGAGAAATCCATCAGTACAGCCATCTGCCGAACAAATAATGGATTTCTTTTTCCCCAATCTAATATTAAATTTTATGCACCTCGGTAGATAAAATTTGGCTGAAACTTTCAAAATATCTAAAAATCGGATTGTACTTTTATATGAGTCATTTATTTTGAAATTATATCCGAATTTTCTACAGAGACCTTTTTCACGCTCCAAGAACCCTAAGAGTCACATAACAGGCTTTTCCTAAGGGAAATGTGGCTAAGGCCCTGTAAGGGAGTTATAACCAATCAGGAACCTCTATTGGGAATTTTTGCAATTTTTTTTACCCTTCAAGAACCAAATGTAATCTTTTTTTTAAACAATCTTTAAAACTGTAAACAACACAACACACGATCGAACGTTAAACCGTACTGAGTACGTTTATGCGAAATAAATGTCCAACTTTCACAGATGCAAAACTTTGTGCTGCTTTACAAACAACTTTCGTTTGATATGGTCGAGTTACGGGCTCATAAGTAAATATCCAAAAGTAGCACTTGTATACTCTACACCTCATTGTTGTGGGTATTGAAATATAGGTGTATATTATTTAAAAATTCATCCCGTTTTTAATTTTTTCAAGAAGATAGAGGTACGCTTTCCAATATAATTTACAGAGGTTAGTATCTTCATGATGGAGGGTATAAAAAGTTCGGCTCTTACGAATTAACGCCTTTTTGATATCCAATTTTTTTAAGTTTTGTTCCTTCAAGAATTTATAATAATGATATTTATATCTTCAAATAATATATCTTCAAACCATATCTTTTCTGAGTAATTAAAAAAATCACTACTCACAGCTGTAGAGAAATATTTCCAATTCCGTCCACAGAATTTTTCTTAGAACCATACAATTCTCGTTTGCATAAAAAATCCTTCGGAATAATTAATACCCTTATTTGGTTATGGCTAATTTGATATTCCCTACTACTATTACTACTCAGCTAATTAATTCCGATGCGTATTCTAAATGGTCAAACGGACTAATGAAATTCCAAGAATCAACCACGACCAAGAAGAAGTCCTTAAAAATTTAACATACAAAACTGCAGAGTTCATTAGTAAAGGTAAAAACAAAATAGTCATAGCAAACTTAAGTAAATTTTATAGACGAAAATCTTGCCTATTGCTGCCAGCCGTGTTGGCCCTATGCAACAACAAAAAGGGAATTTTCCTGCAAAAAGCCAATACATGTTAACAACAAAGAGGTTGGATCGATGGTTGCCTTTCTTGCTGGCTTCAGCTCGTTTTATGTTGCCGCCTTTTACTTTTTATAATTGCCATAATTAACAACCTTCCAGGACACATTTTCTGGATAGACATAAAAGCACATTGGCCCATTGGTTAGATCACATCACCTCACCACTGGCTAGACCACTGCTATGCCATAACTAAGAAAACAATTCTTATGCAGCATCTTGCCAATTAACCTTTAAGCCATTTAGCTAGCCAGTGTGATGGTGTTAGCAGATGTGATGTGATGCGATACTATCGTTTGGCGTTTGTGGTTGGATATTTTTTGGTCATCAGTGTTGGCGATTGGCAGGATGGTTGGTTGGTTGGATGTTTCGGATGTTAAGGTAGTGGCCATCACAGCATCTCATCTTAGACTAGGCATTAATGTCGATTTGAATATTTATCACCCTGATGCCTAAGCCTAACCTGGACAAAGCTTATCTGCCAGCAACTTGCCAGCTACAGTCAGTCATGTCGAACAAGCCCTTTCTCTTCATTAGCTCACGTTTTAGTCAGCTTTTGACGTGGTCATTAATAAAGTTTTTTGCTTTTTGGTATTTTGTGGGGTTGCCTCCACTATGTCCTCCGCTATATAAAATGTCCCACAGAGTTTTGGGGCGTAGAGCCTTCTAGCAAGTGTCAGAAATTGTTGGACATTATTAAGTGGAATAATTTATGCTAATCACCAGATTTAATGATTTAGTTGTAATTAATAAATTATAGTAGGGCGGTCATCAATTTTTACACGAATCCTTTGTGGTAACCACGTAGGGGGATAGTTGTGTAAATGTTTGTACATAAAATAGGAAGTAGTCTATAATCCAGTTTCATGGTGAAAAATTGTTGTAATTAATTACAACAAGTTTCAAATAACTTGTAGACATTATTCAATATGACAATTTGTAGTTTTTATGTGAGAATTTTTGATATTTTTTTTGTGAAGGGGAAAAATAACATTTTATAGAATTCAACCATAGAGCAATGACTTTGATATCTTATAGGTCAATAATATATGAAGAGCGGAGTGAGGAACATATATTCTATAGAAAAAAGTTTCCGCAGTTTCTGAGCACTATTTTTCCATAGAAAAATTTGTTCCCCAGTTTCTGAAAACTGTATTTTCTATAGAAAAAAATTTTCCTCAGTTTCTGAGGACTATATAGAAAAAATTTCTTCAGCATCCTGAGGACTATATTTTCTATAGAAAATTTGTTCCATAGTTTCTGAGGATGTTTACCTCACTTTCTGAGGACTATATTTTCTATAGAAAATTCGTTCCATAGTTTCTGAGGATTATTTGCTATAGAACATTTTTTCCTCAGTTTCTATTATTCTATATTTTCAATAGAAAATTGTTTCCTGAGTATCTGAGGACTACATTTTCTATAGAAAATGTTTTTTTCCAGTTTCTGAGGAATGCTTTTTCTATAGAAAATATTTTTCTCAGGCTCTGTAAAATGGTTTTTCTATCGAAAATGCTTTTCACGGCCACTGAGGAATGATTTTTCTTTAAGATATTTTCTTGGAAATTGGATTTGTTTCTTTTAAGAATTCTTGTTTAAATCGTCCTGTTTATATTGTCCTTCGATTGAACATGTTAATATAGTTATCCTTGGGTTATCAGAAAATGGTAATCTTAAAGGCGATCCGCATACCCCTTGGACATCACATCCAATTTGTTGTGCGGATTTTTATAGTAAACAATTGTATTTTGGTAAATCTTGCTCCATTTCAATATTGTGGACATGACAATACATGATATTAGTTTCATACAAAATTCATAGAGAAGAAAAATATTCCAAAAAACCAAACCAAAGAATCCCAGTAGGAACATGATAGCTTTAAGGCAAATGTTGTCTTGTGTTTAAACTCACTGCAAAGTAGCTGGTTGCCGATGTTGTTCAACATGAAATAAACATCTAATCTCGGCCGTAAGCTAACATTTTTAAACTTATGACAATAAGAGCTTAGGAATGTCTAACATTATTAAAATATGCCCAAAATTGAAGCATTACCGAAAATATTTCCTTTGGGCATTTTTGTTTCACATCCTTTGCACTGCACAGACACGGAGCACACATCGATACGTACATACATACAACTAGGATGTATGAACTTGCAAGAATGTTTAGTACACAAGTTGTTTGGTTATTGTTGTTGCTATTACATCTTATCAAAGCAACAGCCAAAGGTACAACCCAACAATGCCGAAGATGTTAACAACTTCATGGTACTTGTAACCGGCAACAAGTTATAATAATGTTATGTGTTGCTATGCTATGCCATGCCATGGAACGTGGTAGTCTTTATTTTTGTTGTTGTTTTCATTTTTTGCTTGTGGTATTGAATCGATAAGCTCAAATTTGATACCAAAGCTTATTTTGTTTGGTCGTCCTAAACACATTTAATATACCGCATCGATATGGCTGGCTTATGTAAGAGTCGGAAAACAAAACATAATAAAGAGGGAAAATGCATACGTAGGAAGGATAAGGAAAATAGAGTGGCCATATGGGGTTTGAGAGTTAAAGTAAAAGTTAAAAGAAAATGCTATGTATTCGAATTTTGGAAATATAAAAAATAATTTCCAAGTATGTGTAAGAGGCATTAATATCCAATATTCTTCTTAAAAACAGGATTGGTTGCGGAAGAAGGCAAATCGAGTGCAGGACCCAACCACCGGGTCTTAGGAAATTTTGATGATATATTTACGTAGAAAAATTCCGATTGACAGATTTCGACTACACAATCGTCTCCCTGGCATGGCATAATTGCACCCTCAACCTAAAGATGGAGTGTTTAATAAATTTGTAATTCAGGTTCAACATTTCAAAATATTCGTTGCATGCCCTATATTTTTCAGCAGAAAAATTCAATGTTGATGGCCGAATGTCTGTCAGTTGAAATCACGATATATATCATAATATTTAAGATAGAACTTGTGAATTTTGTAAATAAATATTTGGATGGCTACATCTTCCATATAAAGCTTCCGTACCATTTTCGATATTTTTAAGGGTTTAACTGCATTTTCCAATCAAAGTGACTTAAATTTGGAATTACCGGTTTTTGGAGGAAAAGAAACATTTTGTTGAAACTATTTCAATGTAAATCCCTATTTTGCAGAAGTTTTTGGAAGCATGCACGCATTTTGATAAATCCTCATATAAAGAACCACCACCTTGTTTTCGCTGTTTTGATGAATTTAGCCGCATTTATCAACTGAAAAGGCCCTAATATGTCATGTTGGTGTTTTAGAGGTTCATGCTTTGACATAACCTTCAGTATTTTGACGAATGTAACCGCATTTTCGCATAATTTGCGATTCCAGGTTCCTGGATAATAAAAAACTCCTTTCCCGAAATTTGCAAGACTCAAATTTCTCTTTTGGGGTTTTGGAAGATCGTGCTACAAAATTTTGCATGCAGAACAGGTTCTGACCGCTATTATTTTTGGTAATGATCGGTTAATATTTTCGGTATGGTTATATTTTGAAATGGACCAACATCTTTATTTTTGTTTGTTTTTCTGGTCGCTCTAGAGGTCACAATTATGACCCGAATATCACCGAATTTTATACGGAGGGTGGGGTCTAGCCCAGGAATAAACATGTTTCTTTTGAGGTTAATAGGTTGATATTTAGCTGGTAAAACTTAACCATATTTTTGTGTGAGAAATTACAAAATTTGTATTTTATGGCGAAAAAGCGTAAATATACTCCTGAAGACCGTAGACTCGAGATGTTGATGTTATATTCGAGATTTTGAGTGCTAAGTCAGTGGTCCCATATAAATCCCTTTTATAGGTAGGGTCGTAACTGCATTTCCCCATCGAAGTAACTGTATTTTAGTATCAGGAGGTAACTGTAATTTGACATTCCAGGGCCCTGCTGGGTAAACATCTTCATTACATAACATTTTCAGAATAAGGCCATTTTTGTACATAGCCCCTACGTATGGGTCACACTTCGAGTGTCGGTGGTTTTGTGTTTTATTTTCTCCAAGCCGAAAATTATCTATGGTATAGCCCTAAGGCTGGAGGGTATACAAAATTCGGCCCGGAACAATTTTTCTTCTTACAAATCTTCCACTGTGAATCCGCATCAAAATTCGACAACATAATGTTGTTACACATGTTTATAGAGAACATTTTATACAATACTCGTACCTGCATATCTTCTGCCTTCTAACAAATATTTTATTCTCGGCCATTCAAAGATATACGAAGTTAGCAAAACAATTATTATTATGGACATCCCCACCAAAAATTAAAAGAAGAAGAATATGAAACGCCACACCACTCCAATAAATGTATCTGATTTTATATATGTTCAATAAACGATAAAAGGTGGCATGCAGTTTGGGGCATATTTGTGCGGATGTTGTTCTTGTTATAATATTTAGCGGAATTTCAGTTGAGACTCATCTTCTGTTGCTGCGCCTTGTTCTTCTTCTCGTTGACTATAGTTTTGTTGCAATATTAACATGTATCTTAAATATCGAACGAATGTAACACAACATCCAAGAAAACAAAACCGAAGGCGTCAACAAACAATATATTTTTATGTTTCTCTTGCAGAAGAGGAAGGCCTACAACTACGTTACATACATACACACAATGGAAATGGCACAACAACAGTGATTTCCTGACAAAGGGAAACAAATTATTTACCAATATAGTTGTTTCTCTCTGTTCGTATGTGTATGTGTTGTGTTTCTGTAGTTATTGTAGTAGGGATACAATGAACGACCTTTAGTTGAATACCTTGTTTTGCGATTCGTTTCGGTCAATCACTGATTTGATGATGGTGGTGTACACCAACCTACCATATCCATATATTATTTGCACGCAAAATTTTTATTGTTCATAAATAGTCAGGTGGTGTAGGGGAACAATAAAAAACATTATCGATTTTTTGTGTATAGGTAGGTGTATCATTGATTTGATATTATTGTTGGAAATATGATTACCCCTGACATTGGCTAATAAAGTGAGCAAACTTCATGAACATGAGCATACCGGATTTTTTCGTTTGCATTCAAACGAATTATATAAAATAAGGTTGAAGGTTGTGAAAGATTTTTATATCTAAATTGTTATTCAAAATTTGAATTGATATTGATCTGTTATTTCAGTAAATGTTCTGAGAATAGATATCGTTAATTTCGGCTGGGAAGAACTTTTTAAGACTCCACTATGTGGCGTCTTCAAAGTTATCTTAAATCGACATTTGTATAGTGTCTGCCAGAAAAACTTGCATAACTCATATTGGTGAGTGGTCTAGGAACTTGACTGTACCATGAAACTATGTTAAAAACTTTCTGACAGAAGTTTTTTATTCGTTATCAACACGCACTTCGGTGTGAATATATAGCTAAAACTTTCAAAATATTGGGTGGGACTATTACTTGGAGGCTATGTAAAACTATTCACACTCCAAGGTGGGGAAATGAGCCTAATACCTTCAAAATACTGAAAATTGGGTTTGGAACACTACGTGGGGGCTTTGGAAAACTATAGGCCTATATCAACAAAAATATTGCGAACATATGGTCCCCATTATCCAAGAAACCAAAACGCCATACACTTCAATCGGCAAATGCTCCCAATACCTTTAAAATACTGAAATAGTGCGGTAACACTGCAAGGGGCCTTATTCAGAACATGAACCGGGAACTCCACTTTGCAGCCACTTTGGTAGGGATATTAATACATCCAAATACTAAACGTGGAGCGGGACCCATAAATTGGGCTATGTCAAAACACTGGTATAGACTGCCTGGCTAGTCAGCTCGTCTATAGTATAGACTTCCTGGCTAGTCAGCTCGTCTATAGTATAGACTCCCTGACTTGTCAGCTAGTCTATAGTATAGACTCTCTGGCTAGTCACCTCGTCTATAGTATAGACTCCCTGGCTAGTCACCTCGTCTATAGTATAGACTCTCTGGCTAGTCAGCTCGTCTATAGTATAGACTCCCTGGCTAGTCAGCTCGTCTATAGTATAGACTCCCTGGCTAGTCAGCTCGTCTATAGTATAGACTCCCTGGCTAGTCAGCTCGTCTATAGTATAGACTCCCTGGCTAGTCAGCTTGTCTATAGTATAGACTCCCTGGCTAATCAGCTTGTCTATAGTATAGACTCCCTGGCTAGTCAGCTCGTCTATAGTATAGACTCCCTGGCTAGTCAGCTCGTCTATAGTATAGACTCCCTGGCTAGTCAGCTCGTCTATAGTATAGACTCCCTGGCTAGTCAGCTCGTCTATAGTATAGACTCCCTGGCTAGTCAGCTCGTCTATAGTATAGACTCCCTGGCTAGTCAGCTCGTCTATAGTATAGACTCCCTGGCTAGTCAGCTCGTCTATAGTATAGACTCCCTGGCTAGTCAGCTCGTCTATAGTATAGACTCCCTGGCTAGTCAGCTCGTCTATAGTAGAGACTCCCTGGCTAGTCAGCTCGTCTATTTAGAATTTCTCACATAGATTTCTCGATCTTTCCATGTAGTCTGCCTCTTTGACTCGACTATGTGGGACATATATAATTTCACCCCTCCTGTTTTTTACAAATTATTTACAATTCATTTTATGAAATCTCTGACCTTTCATTTGTGCAGTATCTCTGACTTCTCTAATAAGAAATTAGTAATTCCGATCCGTATAAATATATTAATTTGAAATCAGGCAAACCCCTCTATATACATTCTCCACCTTAATGTGGGACATCAAAATACATAAAATCCGTCGGAATCTTTATGAAAGCAAGCATGGACCCACATAGAAAATTCCAAGGTCCCTAGGAGTGATATTTATAGCAGATGGATATTACTAAATCGATATATAATTTTACTTTGGTTTAGAATGTGTACTCCTTATGGAGTGTTCTCTTAGAATTTCAAATATTCTTCTTATTAAACCCATTTAAACACAAAATTGATTTCTCCACTTTAAATTTCAATATTTATTAAGCTATTCAGAGATAGCTTCATGCATAAATACCATATTTCCTTCAATAAAGCTATTTACTGTTTGCTTTCTTCGTTAAATCAACTATTCGCATAAATTTTTACTTTTACCAACTACTGGATAATAATACTCGTACGAATTCAAACCAGTTACCAAAGATTGCGAATTAAATCAAAAATGTCCATCAATGAAAGTATTTGTCTGTCCATGCAAAAAAATGAAAAAGAAAAATATTTTGCCTCATACAGCTACAATATTACAAAGACATACTGACTGGCAATAATAGTCAATGGTAGTAGAGAAAAAAAATCGTAATTATGTCAAGCTGCCAGAGATTGAGTTGAGTTGCAGATGAACACAAAAAGAACACAGCACAACACAAAGCCACTTTGTCAAACAACTCTTTTGATTATTTTCCATTTCCTACTGGTCGTCAACATCATCATCTTCATTGGTCGGTAGTTCGGTCGGCCAGTTCAATGGAACTGGAACATAGATTTGTTAGCTTTTGGCTTCAAATGATTATTTGACTCTGTGGCAGCAGGGGCACACAAAAAATTGGAACTGTGTGTTCAGCCTTCTAATTCCCCTCCTCAAAAAGTTGCCAAACAACACACACACACACAAAATAGTTTAGGGGACAACACACAAATCATCATCTATTTCCATCAAATGTGGTTCTTAACACTTGAATGAGTTTTTAAATGCGCCGAACGCGATTATATACCAACTGCAGAATATCTAAGGCACTTCATTGACGCTTTTTGTCCACCTCTTGAAAGTTAGCTAGTCAACTAGCCTGGTCGTTTGGTTTCGTTTTTGGTTAGTTGTCCATCTGTGTGTGTCTGTTTTTTCCCCCGAGTTATAGATGAACATGTGTGCCGTTGTTGGAGGATAAAAGCGAAACGTTCTAGTTTTTTTCTCTTGACTTCGTTGTTAATGTGTGTGTTTTTGCTCAAAGCTGAATCTAATAAAATTTTAACCTGGTATTGCAAAATGTTTTGGAGTTTAACGATAGCATACCAACGGAAACCATTCTATCAGCACTATCATCACATAGTTATGTGGAGTTGACTACAGAGAGGGATATAAAATTAGAACTGAAAATTTGGTAGTATAATAGATTTATACTACGCTAATCCTAGCATATATCTAAGGGACTTTTCAGAACTTTTTTCAAAAAAAAAAAAAAAAAAAAAAAAAAGAGATGTAGTAGTTTGGTGTATTTTATGTCAATGGTCCTCCAAAGATGCTACACCTGTTCGGTCATTAGAGAGTAATGTTGTTATAATAGTCTTAGGTAGGTTATAATAATCTTAGGAGCTTATCTTATTTATATCCTAACTGGCGCAGGGTATCATCTAGTTTGCTCCCTCTGACTTTTTTCTTCACACTCCAATTAATTTTATAGATACGCATTTTCTACCAACACGCCAAATATATTCATTTTATATGACCTCCTTAATAACCCTTTATTGTATATAGACATTTTTTCCATCCAATATTTGTTGCCATTAGCACACTGTTAATGCCGTTTGGTTTTGTATCTGTCTAATATTGGTAGAAAATTGTGGCAATTTATCTACGTAACTTTGGCGTTTGCTTTTAGCCATGATGTCGTCTGTGCTATGTTCACCACCACTCTGGGTATCCGCCGCCATGTGTGTGTGCAGCAGCCGCCGTCGGTGTTCGGTTTTCACTCTGCCATGCCAATCCCCAATCCAACCTTGTTGAAAATAAAACATGCCACGCTGCTGAAAGAGTGAAAAACCCCAAACATTTTTGTACAGGCGACAGCAAAGCAAGTAAAGAAAAAAATATTGCACAGATGTTTTTATCTTCGTAACTGTAGCTGCATATGTAGCAAAAAGTTGCAGCTGGGTATTTGATTATTTTTTTCTTTTAATAAATGTTAGAAACAATACAAAAAACCGTACATAAAAAACAAAAACTTTGAGTCGAAAAAAATATTTCAACACTACGACGTATGGTCAATTTGAATTGTCAGCCAGCTAGAGCTATGTATGAACGTTATTACTTTGGCAGCGAAGTGAATGGTCACATTGCATTTTTCTGCATATATTTTCAATTTTGTTTTCTGAGGCCAATGAAAAAAGGAGTTTGTGTTTTAAAGGAATAAAAAGAAACAATATTTGTTTAAAAATATGGTAGTAAATATACCTACTTATTGACCTCTGGGAGTTGAATGCAATTGTTTAAGTGTTGGAATTTTTATACATGAATGAGTAATTCATTTAATTTCATTTATCTAATCTAATCCAATTTTGGTTGTTTACCATGAACACGTGCATTTCATTAATACAAAATTAATACTAAAATTAAAATAAACAATAATATTCTATAGTCGAAATTCGAAGAATAAAAAATACACTTTTATATTCATAAGGAAATTTAGAATACCTAAAATCGATCGGGAGTTATGACATTATAAATGGCCTGGTAGCAGGCATGCCAAAATACTGATATTTAGGTGCAAGTAATACCTTGAAAATACCGAAAATGGTACGGGGACTACGTAAAATATGGGCATACATTAAAAAGACTTGAGGAATTTACCATCCTAAGTGGTTCAAGCTGAAAAGTCCACCAAGTACATCTTCTACGTTGCAATCTTACTTTTCTAAAATTTCTTTGCTGCAAATGACATCAGTCTTTTTTGAGCAATTATACAATTGTTACGTAGCCAACAAAGACAAACATTTTACTGGCAAGGACAATTTAAATGTCTATAAATTGGTTGGACCTTTATATGGGGGCTATACTCAAATATCGATCGATATGAGCCTTTTTGATCGATTATAAACGTGTGAGGTATCAAACGAAACCAAATCTTTTGCATGCTCTGATGTTCCTGCTATATCAAATGTATGATAGTAGAAGAACTGACCAAAGATTCCTCACATCACAAGGCCAAAAGTGTGTTGGATCCCTGTTGTTAGGGTATTTAACAAGTTCGTAATATAAGGACACGAAATAGTTATTCATTTGGTATACAACTATGTTGTAAGGCTATTATATCTCTGTGTGACCACAAGAGTTTGTAACACGATGAAATATTGGTCCTAGACCCACCTTTTAGTATACCGATCTATGTTGTAAGGCTATTATATCTTTGTGTGACCCCAAGAGTTTGTAACACCATGAAATATTGGTCCTAGACCCACCTTTTAGTATACCGATCTCGATCTCATATCTTGACTAGTTGAGTCGATCTAGACAGGTTTCCATCATGTCCATCCGTCCGTCTGCCTGCCCATTATAATTTGTAAAATTATGCTTATAGGACCTGTTCTGACTAAAGAATATCCCTATGGTTTTTGGCGATGATCCGTTATTATTATGAGGATGAAACGGAACCTAAATTTTTGTATGTTTTTCTGGTCGCTCTCGAGGCCGAGATTATGACAAAATTTGAATCTTATTCATGGAAACATGATTTGGAATAGATACTAGGATAGGAAATAGGAGCTATTGACATCTAATCGATCAAGAGAAGTTTCACGAAATATTGCTCAGGCTTGGAATATAGATCCGTAGATAGTTAGAATTCTATGGTAGTTATGTAGGGTATCATCTGGTCGTTCCCGTTTACTTAAATCCGACGAAACTATATATGGGAGCTTTATCCAAATCTGAACCGATTTTTCCTAATTTCAATAGGGTTCGTCTTTGGTCCAAATATATGATCTGTGCCAAATTTCATCTAATTCGGGTCATAAATGCGACCAGTAGGGGAGACTGGAGCACCTCCGGCATCGGGGCACCTTCGGCATCGGGACACCTTCGGCATCAGAGCACCTTCGGCAAACGCGTTTTCGATATGAAGCTCTCACCGTACATCACTAGTTTCGATACATAGGTATCGAATATCGAAATAAATAACTGACACAAAGTTTGAAATTTCTAGCTAATAAGCTTATTTAGATACATGGGTTTTTATATTTTTATAGATGTTTCTGTAATATTTCAATTCCATTTCGTAAGTATTTCGTGTATAACTTTTTAAATTTTTAAGACAATATTATAAAAAAGTGGTTAACTACGATGGGTATTATTATAGAAATATTTAAAAATATAATGTTTTTTACAGAACTGATCGAAAAAAATGAAAAAAAACTATAAAAAGTACATTCGGGGTACATTCGGCATTTTAAAGTGGGGCACATTCGGCCATATACAGATTGTGCAATATTATTTCCTTAAAATGTTTTTGAGCTCGCCTTTAAAAATAATCCTTTAATATGGTTCGAAATTGCATATATAAGATCAAACGTGCTTGTACTGACGAAAATGCTATAGAAAACCCCTATTTCTGATGGTGTGTTCGACCTTGAGATGTAAACGTTCGCCGCTGGAAAATAAAGTCCTATAATTCAAACATTGTGTGGCGTTTTAAAACCAAGTAGAGCCTTTAGAGGATCAGAATTTCAACCAGACTGATAGCGATGACAATTACCTGGCTATGGCTATGGTGCCGAATGTGCCCCATTAAAACCGTTTACGCCGGGTTGGGGCACATTCGGCAAATTTAACTTTTTTTACAAACCTGTAAAATTATTTAACTAATACTATTTTTTTATATCTTTTTGGTACTATTTTTAATAATTAAGTGTCAGAGGACAATAATCAGCCATAAAGTTGTTATATATGTTGAATAAGTACTGAGATATAGAGCTCTAAAAAAAGAGTGCCGAAGGTACCCTAGTCTCCTCTATATTGTTTATAATTTAACAGACATACATAATTTGACTCAGAAAGTGATTGATTCTTTTGGCTGTTACAAACGTATGTACAAAGACAAAATACACTGTACCACAGTGTGGTACAGTGTTGACCTATATATTGAACGTTTTTTCGAAAAAGTAAATAGCTGTTAAGAGATAATGTATACTCTAGCTAGGAAAAACAGTCAGTAATGAAATATGTCAATTGATTAAAAATGATCAGCGCAAGAATAATTTTTTAGAAGGCGTGAGTGGAAAAATTGGACGTTTGCAGGGTTAAGAATCTCGAATGGCAAAGTACAGTCACCTCGGTAAAAACACTTAACATGGCATTTGTCTAGGTACCAAGGACCTATATGAACAATAGTATAAGAATGAGTATATTAACTGACAATATGAAATATCTGCTTCTAGTCACTTCGTTGGGAAAATGTGGCTAAAACGTTCTCATTGAGAAATGTTATATCAAAAATGTGTACCGATATGTTCCGTATTCAATATCAAAGGACCTAGGTCTAGGACTTTAAATCCTTACGTATATGTAAAAGAATTACAATACCTTACAATATTTACCAATCACATCCGCAAATGATTACTATTTACTTTTGTAATATTGATTCATTTAAACATTAATTTTTCTATCTTCTTCATTACAGATGTCTAATTGCTATCCTTCCTAGTCCCATGAAAATTCACCCAAAATAGACGAACTCCGGACTTTAAATTACGTAGCAAACCAATTTTTGAAAAAACAACATACATAACATATCCTAGTAAGAGTTTCGGAGGAGATAACTCTGAAACCTTACATACACACACTGTCAAGAAATACGTCAAAACGAACATCATCATCATCAAACGGGAATAGCTGTAACGAACGAACGGCCGCAGCAGCAACAACAACACAATGAATGAAGAATGTTCAATCAAATTAAGGCCCATGTTGGCTTTACTAGTCATCCTTCTAAGTTCTTTGCAATTTAGTTATGTCACAGCACAATCGAATTATGTGCAACATGGTGATAGTGGGAATTATACAACCAATGGTCTGCCCGAAGAAGCAACACTCGATGGAAAGGTAAGATAGATATATGCAATTCTAAACACAGCACAAGCCACATAATCATACATACTTACATACATACGTAAATTTGTATGTAGATGACATTCGTATGGGCAGCCGTCCACTGATGACTGCCAATAGAATTATGTCTACATTTTAAAGTGAATTTGACCATATTTTCATTGTTTACAACTAAAGTCATGACATGTTGTCCGATTTCATGGAAAATATCTTAACATGAAATAAGTAAATGCAATTGTTGTTGCTGTTCTTTGTATGTCTGTTTGCTTTCTTGTTACGGTGAATTTTCATCAGTATTACTTGGCTGCAGAGCCGTTGTGACCACGATCAGAAAGCTAGCCCATCCTTTAAAATGAAATCTTTGCATATGGGGATGTGTTCGGTTCAGTTATGCCTGGTAGGCGTATGTCATATAAGCTGGTAATATTAAACAAGACAGGGCCATAACAGAATCAACAAAAAATAACAGTTTACTTTTCACTATAACTTTTCTAATGTCATAGGAAATGTCCACGCCTGCAGAAAAAAAGATTGAAACGGTTGAAGATATTAGTATGTAACGGTATTCGATATACTTATTGTATACGATACTACTTGTAGTTGTCTGGCCATTAAATAGAGGACGTACGGCCATTTTAAAACGAGATTTCCTAATAGGAAATGTTCAACAAAAAATATATTTAACATTTGTTGGATTTCATGCATCCTTGTTTAAAATACTTTAAATGAGTTTAGATGAGAATATAAGCAAAGGGAATGTATAAAAGGAATTATATTTACAGCTCCTAAATGCCACATTTATTAACCAATTAATAATCATACCACATACATATATTGTCCTTTTCATTGATTTTCCTATTTGCCTAAAAGCTTTAAACCCTTTTTGTTAAAGATTTCGTATGAATCTTAACATGAACTCTAAAAATTGATGAATCGTTATTAAAATATAATTTAATTGGGCTTCATAATTTATCGTCGAATGGAAAATATCACAAGACGTTCTGCATTTATTATATATATATAAAATATATAAAAACTTTATAACCAGATTTTTATGTTCATTTCTAATTTT